>NW_020837956.1:6055423-6312615 GCF_003676395.1 Aethalodelphis obliquidens
CACACACACACACACACACACACACACACACACACACACACACACACCAGACCAGGAGGGGGTTAACAGAACCCAGCTGCTCCCCTTATCTGAATAACCTGCTAATGGCAAATCTCTGGTACTGAGATTCTATCAGTGATTGCTGCAAATCACTTTTATTAGAGATAATGTCATTTTTACTTCATTATCCAGCCCAGCAGTCAAAGAGAAAATAAGTCGATATTATTTCTGTGAAACACCAGTTCTGTCCATTAATGCTGACAGGTGACAGGGAACTGAAGCTCTTGCCTACACTTTTCAGGAGATTTTGGTCAAAAGACTGGGAGGTTAACCCTCAGAATCCTGGGCCAAGCAGAGCGCCCTCAGCAGCCCTTTCCCCACAGACTCTAAAGTGAAGCCTGGTTTCTGTGTTTGGGACGCTGGCCCCCTGACTGCTCGGGAAAGGGCCGGGGGCTGCACAGCCCTATAACATCCAGGCAGGCGAGTGGGGCAGCGCTGCTAATTCCGCTCTGCAGAAAGCAATAATTAACATGTGAGTCAGCAGCACAGAAAGACTTTAAGCCCAGGGGAAAAACAGCCCCAAAGTCCCTGTAGCCTCAAAGGCCACAGTGGGTTTGATTAAACCATTTAGAAGATTAGCCCCCATGTGGGGAGACCTGAGTGGAGGGGCGCTGTGTAACCCTGGTGGTGGTTCTCATGACTTGTGTCTCAGCTGTGCCTGGGACACTGCAAATCCCGCTGCCGGTGCGAAGGAGGATAAGGTTCATTTCTCCAGAATCAACTAAGAAATGCTCTTTTCTGTGTTCCTGCTTGGTTGTTTCTAATTATTTAAAAAATGCCAGATGCAGCTCTGGTTTCATTGGAGTGACTTCTGATCGCCTTCGAGATTGTGACAAACCCATCTGTCCTGTACACACTACATCCCCCAACTTTGCGGCATGTAGAAGAAAGTCCTAAAGCAACCAGTGTTTTAAAAAGGCACCATCACTGAGCTCAAAGAGCAAGTACTCCTCTGCATTTTAGCTTTTTGGCAAGAAGTTCGGCTCTTTGGAATTTAAATCCCATCTGGCATTTATGTTTGGTGAAATTTTGCTTTCATTAAGTCAACATTTATTGAGTGTCCACTCGGCACTGGGGGATACAGAAGGAAAGACAGGTCCGTGCCCACAATGAGATGACAGCCTAGTGAGGGGGATGTACAAGCAGGCCAGGGCATGGGTCAGATGGACCACCTGAGCTTGGGAGCTCAGACGCTTCCTCTGTGACCCAGGGCAAGTCACTTAGGTTTCTCTAAACCTCAGTGTCCTGTAAAACAGCTCCTCTCAAAGTCCCTGCCTCCTGGGCTCTTGTGTGGAGTAAGTGCTACACACACGCAGTGTGCTTAGAATCATGCCTGACGTGTAAGATTGAAACTGTTGCTGCAGAAGTCAGTAACCAGAGCTCTGGGAGCACAGCGGGTGCCCTGACCAAGGCGAGGAGAAACAGAGACTACAGAGGGCTTCTCAGGGAGATATTAAGGACAACAGGAGTGAGCCAGGACAAAGGGGGTGAAGGGGTTCCCGAGAAGATGGTGCAGAATCAGGCCTGGTGAGGCCTGGTAAAGAGGCGCTCAGCTCAGGTGTTAGGAGCATGGGCCTTAACCAATCAGGGCCGACCCAGAACAACGGGTGGGACTGTCCCTCCCGAGGTGTCCCAGGGTGCCCTCAGCCAGAAGCAGAAGCCTGGGTTAGCTGAACCATGGGGCAACCCTGTTGTGGCATTTCTTCTATTTTTGCATTCCTTGTGCTTTGACAATGAGATGATTGTGTGGATATTACAGGAGGTGATTATCTCCATGGGCACTGAGCCTGTTTTGGCGCAAAGACCTTCCCTAGCCAGAGCCAAGGCTTCCGAGGTCACAGCTAAGTTGCCGATTCTAGAGAACCTCCAACAAACCCCAAGGCCACCAAGGGAACTTGCTCTTTGCAGGATGGCTTATTTTAAAAGATAAGCTGCACTAAGTGGGTGCAGGACAGGAGGGAGCCTGTTCATGGGGTATTTTCAATTCAGGGTCTGTGTACTAAACTTCCCCGTGTGCAGGGACTGGGGGCTGGGGTGCAGAGAAAGGCAGCCTCTGCCACGAAGCAGTAACAGCTCAGCAACAGACATCCACGTTGCTGGGCTCTGTTTATAAAGCCCTGGTACTGTAGACCTCTGTGGGACTAGGGGTGCCTGGTGCAGTTCATGCCATCACAGGGATGGGAGAGCACGGAGCTTACTGGTCATGATTAAAAGCATGAAGATGGAAACTTGGAGGAAAAGTTTCAAGAAAAAGTAAACAATTAAAATATCTTCTGCTTGTTACAACAAACCCAGGGCAGCACAAATGTTCTGGGACCTCAAGCAGAATATGTTCTGCAGTTACACATTCCTAATTGGATATGTCCTTCTGTGAAGGACGCACCTTGCTGTCTATAGATGAACTTCTTAGCTTATGAGGGAATAGCTAGGGAAATTAAAATGTCTAATAGTCCATGTGAGTCAGGCAGAGACTATAGAGATAGCCAGTGGTGTTTTATCCTTAGGAAAGTGTTTTTTTTTTTTTAACAGAACTCTTATTATTTTCTTAGAAACTGAAATAGAGATAAGCACAGGCCAACGAACAAGCAAGGTGTCCAGAAAAAAAGCTCGTCTTAGTGGGAGCCCTCCTCGGCCCTATCACCTTTTAGCTACTGGGTTCCCTGAACATCTCCCTGTTCTGTTCCAGGGCTCCCCTTACCTCACCCTAGGACAGCCTACATGCTCCTCTCCTCCCGGACAAGGACCCAGAGAGTAGGGGCTGAGACCTAGGAAAGTAGGAGCATTCTGGAAACAGCGCCTCCCGTCCTGTTGTTGCCTAGCACCCAGATGACAAGCCCCAAACCAGCGTCAGGAGTGTAGGTCTCCGCTTTTGGACATGGTCTAATCATCAGGAAGGATTTCTGGAACTGCCCTTATTAAGGAAAAGAAATGTAATATGTAACTTAACTTTAAAAATCCAGGAAGCCCTAACACTCTATCAAGTTCTTAAGACATTTTCTCTGCTCCGTAATCCTTGGCCAAGTTCAAAGGTGAGCACTTTCCCAGAGGCTCATTAGGAATAATGTTTATTTCATACATTTGGAGGTTGCAAAGTTTGATTCCATCTTGCTTATCTGGGAAAAAATAACTTTTTTATGAAAGTAAAGGAGCGGAAAAGGGAGAATGAGAGAGGGTACCATTTGGGAGAGAAGAAAGGTGCTTGGAAAACTGGCCTAGAAAGCAGACCCGAGTTCCGAACTGTTTTCATCTCCGATTTTCTCCAAAGGGCTGTAACAGCAAGTCACTGCACCAGTCACCCTTCTGAACCTCCATGACCCCATCTGTCCTCCCTACCTTGGTGGGCGCCTGTGTGGAGGCAAATACGATACGTACTCATGCCTTCACAGAGGGTGCTGACACGTATCACAGGATTTCTGGGTGCCCTGCTCTGACGGAAATTTGGCTGAGAGCTCTGTGAGGGTTTGCGGTCTGCTCATCTGAAGCCAGGAGGTCATGAACCGGCCTATCAAGCCAGGCCACTGCTGACCGCTTGGGTGATGAGCAGAAATTCTCAGTGACTGGTTGAGGCCAGGGAGATCATGCTTGTGCCTCATCTGTCCTTTCTACCTCGCTTCCTTCCCCCACACCTAACTGGCTTTGCCGCCTCCCGTGTTTGTTTAGCGAGGAGTAGTTGTGTGTGGGGGACACTGGTGGGGGAAATGGACATACCTGGTGCCTCTACCCACCTTATCTGCCAACTTGACCTGGCCTCCACTCATTCTCCAAGGCCCACTCAAGCCCCCGGTTCACCCCTTCCAGGAGGTGTCCCCAGTTTGCTAGATGGGGTAAACTTACTGTCTATACCAGTCTTTTGGCACGCATCAATCTGCCAACTATTGTTAAGCATCTTGTCACCTGTGTAGGCCAGGGTCACTAATGGTCTAATCTGCACATCTACCTTGAGAAACTGAAATAGTAGGGCTGCAGGAGGCAGGTTTCTCAAAACCTAAGTGCAAACACTGCTGGAGAGAGAGGGCCTAGAGTCCCTAAGGGGGAGGGTCCTTAGGAGCAGAACTCATCCTTGATAAGGAGGCATGAGGAATACTAAGCTCTACCAAAGCTGTGGCTGGAGGGCTCTGCAGGGCCACCTCTGTGTGCTGCCCTCTAGAGGAGGGGCTGAGAACACCGCCGATGCCCAGGCTGTTCAAATCTGAGGCGTGCAAGTGAACTAACACTATAGGTTCTACCAGAATGACCATCCAGGAATACATGGAAAACCAGGGTGTGCCTCTTTATAGTTTCAGACCATATTATTGCTTTAAGCAAGGAGTTTTACAGATCTTACTCCGTCTAAATCCTAAATAGATAACTGTTGTTTTTCTACAGTTTAACCTTTTTTTTAAAAAAATTAATTTATTTTTGGCTGTGTTGGGTCTTCATTGCTTTGCAGGCTTTCTCTAGTTGCGGCTAGCCTCTTTGTTGTGGTGCGCGGGCTTCTCATTGCAATGGCTTCTCTTGTTGTGGAGCACGGGCTCTAGACGCGCGGGCTTCAGTAGTTGTGGAGCACGGGCTTAGCTGGTCTGTGGCATGTGGGATCTTCCCGGATCAGGGCTCGAACCCATGTCCCCTGCATTGGCAGGCGGATTCTTAACGACTGCACCACCAGGGAAGCCCCTACAGTTCAACTTTAACTTAAATATTAATGCAATGTTCCAAGCTTCAGAATTCTGGGATTTGGTGAACAAGGCTGAGCTCTTGTCTACAGCCTTTGTAGCTCTATATATTGGACTGATGGCTGCTGTCAAATCTCTTGACTATTCTGGTCCACTCTAAGCTCTCTACTTCTATTCTCTCATACCCATAAGACCAAGTTTTTAATTTCTAATATTCTCTAATTCTCCAAAACTATCCTGAATATTAATGTCCTCTCCTCATGTAGATTATAGCTTCTTGAGGGCTGGGAGCACATATTCCACCTCTTCTCTTTCCCACCGTGCTTAGCACAGTACTGGGTACACAGCAGGCACTTAATGTACACACAATTGCAGAATAGAATTTTAGAATAAATAAAATATTAGCATTTATCCAGTCCAACCCAGTCCCTTTAATGTACAGATGAGGAAACTGAGGCCTGGAGGTTGTCAGTCACTAACTTAAGGTCAGCACAGGCCCTCCTTTCTAGTCTTAGAGCTAAGACCAACGTTATGAGCATTAAAACATACCCTCTGACAGTACTATAATGACCCCCACTTTGCAGTTGAGGGAACAGAGGTACAGAGTGTTTAAGGAACTTATCCCAGATGCCTCAACAAATAAGGGCAGATCCAGGGCTTGAACGCAGGCTATCTGGCTCCAGGGCTATGCTCAACACCACTCTATCCCGCTTCTCCTCTGCAGAAGCCCTGAAACCACATGCCCCGCTTCCCCGTCATGGCATTCATCATCTCCTGCCTTGGCTGCGATCGCCTCTATGCTTGTCCTCCCCTTACCCAGCCCCCACTAAACTGTAGCTCCTATGGGCAGAAACAGAAATGCCTCATTTTCTCTTGACGCTGTAGGGCCTCCAGCCCAGTGCCTTTGCTACAGTGGGTGTCTGTTGAATAAAACTCCAAGAAAATACAAATAAAGTATGGTAGGCTAGATAAGGCAATCGATTTCTTCCTCCTAAAGTGCTATGCAGAACTTTAATACTTGTTTGCCCCATGAAGGAGATAGGAATCCATTAGGAGTGCAAATGCCTTTGCCAGGGCCTCTCCACCCTGGCCAAACGTTGCCCAACTCTTGCACAACCATGAAGTCCTGTGGGAGGTTCATTCCCCCCCAGGCAGGTGACCCAGCCACTCCTTTCCACAGCCTATTCATGGTTTTTATTCCCTTATTCTTTCACTCTGTACAGAAGACTTCATCCTGGTCCACATACCTAAGTCTTATTTCCCTTGATATTAGGTAGCTGGGACTGCAAGCCAATGTGAAAAGCAGATTCGCCACTCCCCCGGCTTCTCCCAGGAGCTGCTGGTGGGAGTCCCAGCAATGACTACTAGTTTCAAGTGTATCCCAAACCCACCAAGGAGAGGAAACTGGACTATCCCAAGGGACAACTGAAGCCTGGAGGGAGCTAGCCCAATCCCAGCAGCGCAGAATCATTTCCATTTCACATGGAATGTCACTCTTTTCTCAAATATTCAAAATAGCATCCATGCTATTCCAAGGCTGCCCCTTATGAAGACTAACTGGGCCCCATAATTATAGTTTTCTTTGCTGGAAATAATCACTACAGCTCAGCTATTTTCTCTCTTCAGGATTTAAATGGGGTGGAGGTGAGGGGCTTTTATTAACCTTATACATAGCTGTTTTCTGTTTCTTCTATATTTGGTGTCCTTGTCTTAAAGGTCAAAGGCCCTAACACAAATTCTGAAAACGATCGTGCTAATAAAGTTGTAAGTTTTTCTCCCATGCAGCAGCTATGGTTAACTGTAAATAAAACATTCTGGAAGTGAAGGTGCACATCCTGATGGAGTTTTTCTGTAACCGATGGCAGAACAGAGAAGATGGTTATGGAATCTTCCTCCAACACCTGCCTGATACCACTGGTCCACAGGCCAGAACTCTCTTGCTGAGCAATAGAAAGGCTGACCAGTGACTGCACAGTTACCCCCTACTGATCTGATTCACCTGGATTCTTAGATAAACTGGCAGGAGGTCACCACCCGAGTGAATCACATCATCCTTCACCTGCCTATGGGACATTCTTACGTTGAGACTATTCGGGCTTCTACCATGAAGCAAGCACACCCTCGGTGCCTCTTCCAGTGCTTCACCCCAAGGAAACACCCACATCAGCAGAATTTCTCCTTATGCTCTGTCTTATATGCTCCTCTCCCATCTCCAATGGATGGGGCAAAACAGAACCCTCCCCCTCAAATAACTATCTAAAACTGTCAAGAAACATTAATATTCTAATATAACACAATGCTTATTTTAAAACCCTTTATCATTTAAGACTCTGACTTAGAACATCCAGAAGCACTGCCCACTGGAGAGCACTGGGTCAAACAGGTCTAAGGAAGCCTTCTTCTCTGTGCTTTCTGGTAGGGAAGTAGGGTCTTCCCAGGGGCCTGTCCTTAGGGGGCTTCTCTGCTCCATCTGAAAAGGTCCACTTGACCCTAAGGGTTAACTGGATCTTTTGTCTTCTCTTTCAATGTTATACGAGCTACAGAACATACCTAAACGATTAAACAACTTCTCTGTCAATGGGGAATTCCCCAATCCAACACTATAGCTAAAGTCTCTACCGACACTAGGCAGGACAGATGTATGGCTCATACAGACTGCGAGACTGGTTCCAGCTAAATACATTCCCAGGGCAGAGCAGAAACATTAGTGGGTTTTGGATTTCCCTACCCTTGCCATTTAACAAAACAGGCTCCAAATGGAGGACTCTGCCTCAAATGTAAAGCCTTTTATAAGGTGCAGTTAGTTTCCCACTTACGTACCTGGATTTAATACATGGCTTTAAAATTTACCCTGGAAAAAATCTTGTCATCCAGAAGCTGCCCAAAGATGACCATTTTTCATTCTAAGCAGCCTCAGTCTTGCCCACCACAAGGCATCATCACAACCAAAGTGGTCAGAGATGATGCCACTCCTTTTTTTGAGCACAATATCTATATGCTACTCCCAAACCAAGGTGGATTTCTCAAGGCATGTATACTATTCAGCCAGAACAGGGGACACCATGAAGGAGCCTCTTTTTTTCCTCTGGAGGCCCTATGTTCAAGTTTTTTAACCAATAAATAACCTGTACTTACTAATCTATTTCATTTGACCTGCATGGCCATGGTCATGGCTTTCAGCGGCCAGTTGAGTCGTCCTTGTGTGTCTGCATGAGACTGACTTCCAATCCCATAAATGGCTTCATCAAAGACCCATAGAGCATCCTGGAAAGTTTTCTTGTCTCTGGACATATTGTTGGAGGAAATATTCCTTCCTCCTTTTGCCAGTTGGGCTACACAGGAAGTCTCATTAAAAAAGAAAAAAAAAGAGCGTGACTATAAGCATGCTCATATAGAAACACAGGCCACCAGGAATGTGCAGAGAGAGTTGAGTTTTCTATACAAAGGTGGGGATGCTGAATACCATAAAGTCTTTCCTCTCAGAACAATCCAGAAGGCAAAACCCAGGAAGGCCTTCAAGGCAATAAATATAAATGCTCCCTGTCATTGTGTCCTGGTTTGGCCAGAGACAGCCCTGGACCAGTTTGTTCTCAGGGTGATTTTTCCCCACCTCCAACATACACCTTCCTTATTCATGCACTTTTCAACCCTGGCACAGATGACCTCATCTCTAATCTTCCCCTCAACCCCATCATGTGCGCAATTCAGATCTGAAATGCAAATCACTTAGAAAAATACATGCACACAAACACCCAGACACCTGCTCCCTCTCGTTTCAGATATATAGGTTAGATGCACACACAAGCATGCCTTACATGTATGCATATGAACATTAATTACACTGTTTCTTTTTCCCAAGGTTTTTAAAAAAAGATCTGTAGTATTTTCAGATGATGAATATTTGTTGAGTATCTACTAACATAGGCCTTGCTAAGTACTTTTATACGTCTAGAGCGGGGCACTCTAGACGTATAAAAACTTAATTCATCCTGCCCTTGCTTTTAAAAAACAGCAGGTGAGACAAGAGATCTCCCTGTACACACACTAGCAACAGACTAAATATTTGTTGTTAGTGGTGATGCGGGTCAGACATTGTGTGGGCTAGCAGAAACATGAAAGATAGTGATGGATTATTCTAGAAGACAGGAGAATCACACCTGACACAATCAGCTTCCATGGGTCACTCACATACGTAGTTTAGAAGACTCTTGACCTCTGTAAAACTCTGCTTTGTTGTCTATTAACTCCTTTTGGAAAATATATAAACAAGTGTCCAAGGGATATAACAATGGTGATGCCTCATATAATTCACAATTTTTAGAGGAAAAAATTAATTATTTCCTTGACCAGTTTAATCAGTTTTCTACCAATCACTCATTTCAAATCTGTGGATGACTTTGGGAGTCAGAGAAGTTATGTAAATTCAAGGTGTTATCCTGTTCAATCTTACTTATTTCTGCTGTCCGTTTGTTAAAAGACTTCATCAGGCGAGGACACAGTTGTCTCTGGCACCTACTTTATCTTTCTTAAGTATTTATTGAGCACTATTTTCTACTCATCACTGAACTTACTGCCAAATAATGAAATAACTAATTTTTAGAATAACATGTAGTAGATATAAATTAGAAAAATAATGGCAACTTAAAAAAAAATCGCCTTATTAACATCATCTAGATTTAGAACTTCTTAAGGGTAAGGGCCCCTAGTCCTGCCCTGCCTGGGTGCTGAATGAAGAATCTAGCTGATGACCCCCGAGGTCCCAGCACAGTTTGGGACAGCTATGCTTCCCATAGCTCCCAATCCACCAACCGCTTCCTTCCTAAGCAGAGCAGACTTGAGCTCAGGTTAGGGCTCTTTTTAGATGTTAACAGATTGCTTTTTGGTAATGTCTCTATTTTAGGGAGGATGTATTTGTTGGTACAATAACTCATTTCAGCTCCCACTGATTGGTAGGTATGGCTACCAGGAACAGTGTAGGAAGGATTCCAAGGCCACCTCTGGGTTCAGAGGTCCTGTGATCGATTAATACTGCCTGTCCCCAGGGGTGGATTAGATGAGGGATGCTCAAGGGCTGTGCATCTACCACTCCTGATATAACGGGAAGGGCAGAGGCTTTGGAGTGAGAGCCCCCAGCTTCAAATCTGGGCTTTGGCGCTCTGTCTATAGGATCTGAGAAAAGTCACTTTGCCTCGCTACAACTCAGCTCTTCATTTGTAAATGGGAATAATTTCTACTTCATAGGGTCCATGTAAAGCGGTTGTTCTCAAAGTGTGGTCCTCAGGCCAGCAGCATCAATGTCACCTGGAAACTTGCTGGAAAGGCAAAAGCTTAGGCCCCACCCCAGACCTTCTGAATAAGAAATTCTGGGCATGAGGCCCAGCAATCTGAGTTTTAATGAGCCCCCACGTGGTTCCGATGTCTGCTAAAGTTTGGAAGCCCTACTGTAGAATCCCATACTAAATGATAAGACCTATAGTACTTATTTTAAGGACAGAAGTCAGGTCTTTCACCTGCTACACACTGTCCAGCAAAGTGCCAGGCTTACCACAGGTGCTCAACAAATTCTAATTTCTTTCCCTTTCTTGTCAAAATATAAGCTGCCGGGGGCTTCCCTGGTGGCGCAGTGGTTGAGAGTCCGCCTGCCGATGCAGGGGACGCGGGTTCATGCCCCGGTCCGGGAAGATCCCACATGCCGTGGAGCGGCTGGGCCCGTGAGCCATGGCTGCTGAACCTGCGCGCCTGGAGCCTGTGCTCTGCAGCGGGAGAGGCCACAGCAGTGAGAGGCCCGCATACCACACACACACACACACACACACAAATATATACATATATATATATATATATATGAGCTGCCAGCACAAGAACCTATGGGGTGGGGAAGAGCAGGCTGTGCATGTTGTTTCAGGTGGAGAAATTAGACAGTGGTGTGGTTCAAAGACCTAAGCAAGCCTGTGGCAAGATGTCTGGGGGATTTCCTCCCCACAGAGAGGAAGGAGGATGGGCTCAGGTCCCTGGAGCTGATGACAACAATGATCTTCTCAGGGATGAGGGCTACTTATGCCTACACAACACGCCAAAGCAGGAAGGATCATACACAGCAGGCTTGTCGTAGTTAAACCTCATCCAAAGAGGTGCCGTTCCTTCAGTCCCAAAGTCCTTTTTTACCGAAGTATAAGTGACTTACAATTTTCTATTAGTTTCAGGTGTCAAAGACCTCTATTTTAAAATTGTTTCACTTGTTCCACAGTACAGACTTTGACAACAGGTCTACTGAGGTGGCAGTACATAATCATCGCACGGTACTCCCCTCCCCCCCACCCCTCAGCCCCAGCAAACATCACTGCACTGACAGTTTCATGTGCCTCACAGGTATCAACAATGGTGCAATGACTTCCATCCCCACAGGCCATCACGCATGTGGCAATGTATTTATAAAGACAAATAAACTGCAAATCATTAGGGAAATGCAAATTAGAACCACAGTGAAACACCACTTCACATCCACTAGGATGGCTTTCATGTGAAAACAACAATAACTAAAACAGAAAAAATGGCAAGGATGTGAAGAAATTGGAACCCTGGTGGGAAGGTAAAATGGTACAGCTGTTGTGGAAGACACTAAGGCAGTTCTGTAAAAAATTAAACATAAAATTGGGACTCCCCTGGTGGTCCAGTGGCTAGGACTCTGTGTTCCCAGTGCAGGGGGCCTGGGTTTGATCCCTGGTCAGGGAACTGAATCCCTCATGCTGCAACTAGGAGTTCGCATGCCGCAGCTAAGAGTTTGCATGCTGCAACTAAAGAGCCCACATGCCGTGACGAAGATCCCGCATGCAGCATCGAGGAACCTGCATGCAGCAGCTAAGACTCGGTGCAGGTAATAAGTAAGTAAGTAAATAAATAAATAAATAAAATTACCACACGATCCAGCAATTCCACTCTTAGGTGTATACCCAAAACAACTAAAAGCAGGGACTCAAACAGATATTTGTATGCCCACGTTCCTAGCAGCATTATTCACAACAGCTGAAGGCAGAAACAAACCAAATTCCATTTACGGAAGAATAAACCAAATGTGGTATATACATACAATGTAATATTATTCAGCCTTTAAAAGGAATGAGTACCATTTTCGGAAGCAGCAGCATAGCACAGGGAGATCAGCTCGGTGCTTTGCAAATGACCTAGAGGGGTGGGATAGGAAGGATGGGAGGGAGGCTCAAGAGGGAGGGGGTACAGGGACACATGTATGCACATGGCTGATTTGCTTTGTCGTGCAACAGAAACTAACACGGTATTGTGAAGCAATTATACTCTAATAAAGATCTATTTTAAAAAAAGGAATGAAATTCTGACACATGCTACAACACGAATGAAACTTGAAAACACTATGAAAAGTGAAATAAGCAAGACAAAAAAGGACAAATATTGTATGATTCCACTTACGAGGTACCTAAAATAGTCAAATTCATAGAGAAAAATAGAATAGTGGTTACTAGCAGCTTGGGAGAGGGAGAAATGCGAGTTATTTTTTAATGGATATAGACTTTCCAATTTGGGACGATGGAAAATTTCTTGAGATGGATAGTGGTGTTGGCTGTGCAACAGTGGGAGTATACTTAATGCCACTGAATTGAACACTTAAAAATGGTTAAAATGGTACATTTTACGTTTTATGTATACTTTACCACAATAAACAAAAGAGTAGTTAACCACTCTCACCCTACCATGGCCACAAAAGGAAATAGATATCACAATATAAACCTTCTACATCTACAGTACTACTAAATTCTCACCAAAGTAAATGTCCTGAATAAAAAGGACTCTAAAACCTCTGCATGCTTGAAAATCTAAACTGATTATGGCAGCAACACCCTTTCAAGACAAACAGTATTCTCAATTTACTTTGGCTTGCCACGTTATGAGCACATCTGATGTGAAAAGGAGACACAGCTGAAAATGGAGATTTGGCTGTGACTCTCCGATGTGTTCACTCAGAGGCTTCAGAATCCCCATCCTTCTTCCCGTTAATGAAGGTTTGCTTCGACCTTTCCATTAGCCCACAAACTACTATTAAAAAAGCCATTTATCAGATTAACACTGAGTACTGCAAAAGTCATCTGCAAGCGGCGTGCACTTTTCCACGTAGGGGTTGCCATGCCAACGGCTGCTCCATGTTCATTGTACAGGAGTATCAACTTCAACAAAGTCCTGTTTCATAATTCTGAGGACCAATTCCATCTTACTGTCCCTCCGCACTTCCCAAATGTGCACACACGACAAAGACCCCACCAAAATCAGGTAATGACCAAGAAAGGGAGCAATTAAAAAACTGACTTGCTAAATGTCCACGTACCGAAAATGTTGCAAGGCAGACAAACATTATATTATTTCCTCTCTCTAACTCTTATCCCCATCCCAAAGAAGTACAATCAAAGAATTTGATGTAATAACAGTTTGACCAGTAATTCTCAAAAAAGGAATCCTGGGTGAATAAATTGAAGGAGAGACTATAATTACACAAATTGTTGTAATAGATTGTTTGCCTGGAGAGCACACAACTAGAAACAAAATGGGGTAAGATACTTGGATTTTATTGGTGCTAAATTTTGTTGCAAATTTTTGTTTTAAACAATGCCTGCAAAGTTTTAAGTAAATATATTTAAACTGACTAGCAGTATCAAGTGTTTTGATTTAGAAGAAATGTCTGAAACAGAGAGCTCTAGGAAACAATTTGTCTTGACTCAAAAGTAAACCTAACAAGCAATTTCCAACCACAGACAATGAGCCCAGCCTCATACTAAAAACTCCTGATTAAATCAAAGAAATATCCAATCCGGTTTAAAAATGATTCATAGGAAACAAACAAATGCTGTGTAGACAACAGATTCCCAAACGAACAGGAGTCATCGTTATGCTGAAGTTTGCTGTAAATATAATGCCACACTTCCAACCAGGATCAGCAAAGGAAGAGAAAAAGCTCATTACAACTCTTAAACATATACAGCTTTCGGGTATGGGACAGAAATGTATTAACAGCATCTACCTCAGCTAAAAAAAATTTTTGTTTTTATCTTCTGTCACAACTCTGAATGATACTGTATATGCATTAAAGTTTTCAATATCATGAATACACTATTGTGTAAAGAAGGAAGGGTGCCTTTTACAATATACAGATTGTGTCACAGAACTTGGGGAGGGTGATAAACAATTAAAACTTTAAATGATGCTTGTTTGAAATCTTGGGCACAGCAACGACATCACTGAAGAAAAACTTGTTCTTCTAGCTAGTGGCTCCTGGCTCAGATCAGACACATGGGCCACACTGGGAGATGATCTTACCCAAAGTGACACCCAGCCCTGACAGCCCTCATCGCCGCAACCTCTTCTATGTAATCTCGTGAATTACTCTAAGCCTAGAGAAAGGCCTACATGGATACAAGAACTTTTAATTTGTAGTTATTTCTGGGACACCAGAGCTGACACACTGGTCAGGCGTATACAAGAGATGCTGCTTTCTTAGTCTGCGAACATCTCTGGGCTGGTTAGAGCTTGTTTTCTGAACCAGGATGTGTCGATGAATCGGAATTGTGTTATGATACATCTGTAAGTGGAACTAAATACAGCTGTATTAAATCTATATACCGTGATAGCCAGAGAGAATATTGATAAGTTGCTGTATGAAAAATGCATTTTCCACAACAGTATATAGTACGATTATACTCTGCAATTACATGTCCATATTTACTCTATAGAAGAAAGTATGTTCACCAAAGTGTTAACAGTGGTTATCTCTGGATGGTGGAATTGTGGTGATTTTTAGTTTTATCTTGATGCCTTTCTGTACCATGACTTTTTTTTACAGGAACATGTATACTTTTTATAATCAGAAGAAAACAACTACTTTAAAAATAATTTTAGGGCTTCCCTGGTGGCACAGTGGTTGAGGGTCCGCCTGACGATGTGGGGGATGCGGGTTCATGCCCTGGTCTGGGAAGATCCCACATGCCGCGGAGCGGCTGGGCCCGTGAGCCATGGCCGCTGAGCCTGCGTGTCCGGAGCCTGTGCTCCGCAACGGGAGAGGCCACAACAGTGAGAGGCCCGCGTACTGCAAAAATAATAATAATAATAATTTTACAGGAGAGACAACTTATAGGGTCTGGGGGTGTGTGTGTACACACACATACTCTTGCATAGTCTCCCTAACTACCCTTATGCTAAAATCTCCCTCCAAGCAATTTGGGGAGCACTGCCCTCCTCCCTCAGGCCCAGGCATCCCTGCGTGACGTTTGCACATCCCTATCCTCCCTCCACATCCTGCTCTCCGTCCAGCAGCGTCAGGGAGCTGCCCCCGCACTGGGGGCAGCCATTCAAGAAGCAAGGAAATATTATGCAAGAGCACAGGAAGTCAGAGGAGACAGGATTCTGGGCAGGCCTGGCAAGGAGTCTGTGTGAACTCCAGTGAACAAGTGGACTTTGCTCAGCAGGGCTGAAGCCAGCAGAAAGCCTCCAGGGCGGCAAGGGAGAGCCGTCCACCTCAGGTCTCCGGCCAGTGGGCGGCCATCCAGAACTTGATGTACCTGATGTAAAGCAGATAAACCCAAGTCCCAATATTTCTACTTTTTTGGCCCAAGTTCAAGGTGACTCCCCAGCACTCACGCACCATGACTCACCTCTGTCCCACATCGCTTTCCTCCTCCCCCCAAACACAACATGACTCCATTCAGCAATTTCCAGGCCTGTTCCTCTCAAGGCCACCAGCTTTCTAACTCAGTTCTCTCTCTCACTGCCTCAGACTGAAGGACTCAGTACTTTCAGCTAGCTTGTGTCCATCATCTCATGTCAGTATCAACCCTGAGCACCCCGGATATGTTTATTTATATGCACACACACACACACACACACTTATATGTGAATCACAGAAGTAATAACCCCTTCTTTTGCAGTAGTTTATATTTTCCAAGCCCCAATCCAACTGGCAGGGCAGGGATTACAACAGCCATCTGACAGTTATAGAAACCGAAGCTCAGAGGGAGTGCATGATGGCTGCAGCATGATGCTATCAGAGTGGGGAGCCAGGTCTCCTGGTTAAGGATGCTCTCACTCACCCGAGAAGCCTGCCTTCTTCTTCCCTGGCATTAGGAGATGAGACGCGGCCCTGCCTGGTAGCAACTGCTCCCTTTTGTAGAAACTGCTGGGCAGCACACATTCTGTCCCACCTCAACCCACTTTCTCCTTAACGGGGGGTGGGGAGGGGGTCCTGCTGCTGTCAGTGAAGTGGTTCCAGCCCCTGCTCTCTGGCATCATGCCATGTCCAGTAATGACTCGCAAGTCTCTGCCCCTCTCCACTTTAACAGAACCTCCTCTTGGAGAGGGGGAAATTACAGGGGAATTGGAGATGCTTCTTCCAAATTTCCACTGATCACCTTTAACCTCCCATCTTCCTTCCCTAAGGAAGCACCTGGAAACAGGAGTCGGGACCAGGTTCCACCTGGACTTCATTTCACAATGGAACTGGTTCCCACCTACTAGCCCATTTTAAAGATGGAGAAATTGAGGCCCAGAGGTCAGCCAGCTGGTTAGCACTCCTGTTTCCTTTTCACCGGGCCACAGGAATTCTGCTAGACATACAACAGGACATTTCCCAAGCAGAAAGGCCCTAGATGTAAGTAGTGGGATGGACAGGACTGGGCAGAAATAGGACTGAGGTCCCCCCACTCCTCTCTTTTGCCTCTGTCAGGAGCAGGCAGTGGTATTTTAACACACAGAACCACCAGCCACGTAGGGAACAACTCCCACCCAGTCACTGCCCCTGGCCCGACAATTGCTAATTGTGGTGAGGACCGACAGTGGCATTCTCCTGGGACTCTGCTGTGTATTTCCAGTCGCCACCAACACACAATGGCCCCTACTCCTCTGGCGTAAACATTGCCAAATAAGACAAACAATAACATCACCACGACAGAAAAATAACGTGCCCAGAGAGACAGCACCAGCCAGTGGAGAGAGGCTGGGGTCAGGGCTCTGCTAACATGGGCTCTTCTGCTCTCTGACTTTGTGATCACATTTTTGTGCCCCGCTTGTTTCATCTATATGGTGAGAATGACAACTACTTTAACCTACATCATGAGCTTTGGGAAAAAATTAAGCACTGAGTGAACAAACGCAAGAAATGATAATGCCAGGTTGAGGACAAAGACCCGGCAACCCTGGAATAATTATTTCACTTAACAAATATTTAAGGAGCACCTCATAGGTGCCCAGCATTGCCCCAAACGCTGCGGGTATGGCGGCAAGCAAGGCAGCACGGCCCCCGCCCTCAAGGAGCTTACAAACTAGGAGGCAGCAACAGATAATAAGCAGACAAGTGAATGACAGCATGTGGGGAATGCTGTCTTTCAAAAAAAAAAAAAAAAAATGGAGAAGAGGGTTGGAGGGCTGGCGGTTAACTGAGGGAGGTGGGGATAGACTTCTCTGAAGAGGTGATATTTAAGCTGAGCCCTAAGGCCCCAGCAGCTGTCCAGCCTCGAGATGGGGCTGAGGGAAGGGCCAGCTCAGGCACAAGAGATGTCAGGGATGCTGCAGGTGACAGATCTGAGGCCAGAATGGAGTGACCTGCCAAGTTTCATGGTCACTATGCGGCAGAGCCAAGCTCTTCACACCCAAAGCCTCTTCCCACTACCAGCAAGACCAGGAAGCCCAGGCATCTCGAGGCCTCAGTGTGCCCCTCATTTCTACATCTCCCAACAAGCTGCCTGACCTTTTGAACACCTTAGTCCCTTTGGGGGCCCACAGTTAGTTAGGTTTTGCTTGTGAGAAACAGAGCAACAAGTGGGACCCGAGCAGAGGTGGTGCAGATACAGCTCTTTAGGTCTAGAGATCTGGGGGTGCTGAATCGAAGGGCAAATCCCCACTTGTAACAGGATGGCAGCAGCCATGGACCTTCATCTCCACAGGTGAGGGGGAGAACAGGCCAGGCATGGAAAGGGGCACATCCACAGTCAGACCATTTTTCAGGAGTCCTGGAAGTTTCCTTGGTCTCTTGGTGTTATCAGATTTCCTCCCATCTCAGGAGATGGGAAAAATACAACTCAAACTTGAAAATCATGATTGGCAAGAGCACATAACCCTGGGGGCAGTTGGGGGTAGCGGCAGTTAAAGGCTGGAGAGCTAGCGTCTCCTTTCAGCGTCTGCTAAGATTCCCTCCCAATTGCAGTCAAATCGCTCCAACAGGTAGTGATGTGCCAAATGGTTATATTGCTGTTCTTGTTAATAACGCTGCCTTAATGGTCTGTACTTTATACTCTTCAAAGGTCTTTCTATTGAGATAATGGTTGCAAAAAATATTTTCAAAGTGCAATACGCTCTTAAAATGCATGGTTTTACTGAAACTCTAGCTCATATCAAACTTATAATAACAGTACTCATAGAAAGTAGTTAGTGTATCTAACCCCCATTTAGGAATAGGAAACAGAGAGAGGTTAAGTTACCTTTCTAGGTCACACAAGTCTGAAAAAGTTCTAGAACAGTCTCTCAGAGTCCTAGAGATTTTTGAGAGCTCCTCTGAACCTCCTATGGAGGCCGGCTTTGCCAGGGACACAAAAGAAGTAAAAAGTGGCCCTAGGGGCATTTACAATCTGTTTGGCAAAACAAAGGGTAAGAAATATGGAATGCTGTGGTCGTCCCCTGACACTAATTTTGGAGGCAAAGGAATTCAAGTGGGTGAAAGTTTGTCCCTTTCCAAAATAAACATGTACTCTGCCTTGGCCCAGAATTGTTACGTCATTACCCTTGTAACATTTGGAGCCATACAAGGAGCTACAGGTGGCCCAGCGTCCCAAGGCTTATGTTGATCTGAGTGTGGAAAATGGTTCAAATTGTGCTCAAATGAATGGCTCAGGAAAGAATGAATCACCCTTCATGGTCAGCTGAGATGCCTTTCTGCCCGGGTGCTCTGGTCACCAGGATTTCTCAAGGCCCAACGCTGGCCAGTGGCTTCTGTGACCACACCACCACCAAGTGTGCCCAGGTCCCATCACCGAACTGACTCAGGTGGGGCAAACAGTTTGCTAGGAGTTTCGCAAAATTGTTATTTTCAAAAGTACTTTTACTTTGGAAAGGAAGAGAAAAGAAAACAAAAAACAGAGAGCAATAGACATGGTAAGTTCACAGGTTTCCTACCCTAATGGTGTCGTCACAGATTAGCTGGGTTAGATCACCCTCCTCTCCCTTCCAGGGGCCTATCTGGAGCTGTGGGCAGGTGGATGCTCGACTGGAATTCTAGCTCTAGCTAGATTAAGGTAAACACCACTTCCTGGCCTACGGGGTTTCTCAGGACATCCCTGAGGCCACTTCCCAGGGACTGCCCAAGGCCCCAGGCAGCCCCTGTGTCTGGGCTGGCTGCACTGAGCTCTGCAGCTCTCCACCACCTGCAGTCCCGGGGGAGGAAGCCCCCATCCACCTGGCTGCAGAGGGCCCTTCCTGGGCTCAGGCCCAGATTTCAGCAGCCTGCACAGAGTAGGTGTTAAATGCAAGCACATCACTGAAGAAAGCAATCCTCCCTGGGAGGGGGAGCAATTTCCCAGTTCGACAACCATTTACGAATTACTGAGGGGCTGGAAAAGGAAGAAGAGACGGGACACACAACTGCCACAATGACATTAAATTCCAAGACAAGAGCTATCAACAGTAGCGGCCCCCCTCGAAGTACCGTTGGACAGGGTGCACTAAAGTGACTTGCTTGGCCTCTGCTGGGCCCTGGTGTGGGAACTTCTTCAGGGATTCAGGATCTCTGCCAAGGCCCTGCTCGCAAGTGTCCAGCCATGACCTCAAATGCTTCTAAATACCTCCAGGAGAAACGTTATACCTGCTGTGGGTATAACTACCCTCCCAGGTGACTCCAGAAGATGGCTCCTTTTATCTCTGGCTACATCTGTCCGAGAACACCAGAGCTCGGGCTTTAGGGAATGGTGTAGCCACACAACAGGAAAGGAGAAGGCCAGGGAACAGCTCAGCTGCCACTTCACGCAGGGGATGCAATTCCCAGTGATCAGTAGAGGCTGACAAAAAGCATGGCCATCTCTCTCCCTACAAATAGTGGAGCGTTGAAGGGCCTGTCCTATCTTTCTATAATGATCAGACTCAAAAACTTAGAATCTACAATGACAAAGGGCAAGAAACGATAGAACAAAAGCCCCTATCACGTTATTAAGGAGACAGAGGCTTCACCATCAAAATGAGGACGTGGAATGAGCATCACTGCACCCGTCCACAGAGCCCGATGGAAGCTATTTTAGAACACAGTAAGCTGTCCCCTTCCAGCCTCCTACTCTGGACACTGGGAGGCATTTATTACCCTGAAGTGTAGTACAGTCCAAAAAGAAATATATTCTAGAGCAATTTGGGCACATTTGCGGATGACTTATTTCCTAAGCAATACAGAGGAACATTCTTAGCCTTATGAAGGACAACCATGGCACCGTCCAACCACCCTGTGGTGCTTACACAGAGCCAGCTGGAAGATAACAGATGTGCCCTGAGCAGCTCCCAGTCCAAATAACTCCCAAGAGAAGCAGGCACTGCTCCTGTGGCCACAAGGCAGCCCTAAGATTCCATCACATCATGACTCAAAGAGGAATCATGATGTCCTCAACTTCCCAACACCACCCTGGGCTTGGTCCCCCGTCTCCCATCTTTTAACACAGCTCCAGATTCAGCTCTGGAAGGAGCCGGCTTCCCAGCACTGGCCTGTACACCACCCTCATTATTCCTACCTCCTCATTTTACTCCAGCTGTTCACCCCCGCTGGAATGCCGCAAACCCATCCGCCTATCCAAATTCCACCTAATCCTCAAGACCTACCTCTTAATGCTCCTCCATTAAACCTCCCTCTAATCTATGCTGATCAGTCCCTTTCCTGAAACTATTCACAACACACAAGATCTGTTTACCCTTATTCGCACTCAATTACTATCCATCTTCCACAGTTTGCTCAACGTTTTATCTGAGCTAGTTCTGACCTAACAAGACGGCAACATCGTAAAGGTGGGGCTAAGACAACCATTAACATAAACCATCTTGCCTTGTTTTAAACAAATCATTTTAGGAACTCCTTGACTTACCAACTAGACTCTAAGCCTCCTGAGTGCAGGGGACTAGACTCTAATGCCTCTTTGTGACCTCACCAAATGGCATGGCGCCTGAATTTAGTAGGTAACCTAGAATGTTTGTACACGGTGATGACAGTATCCACGCAAACTTCACTACATGTACGGTGGGTGACCAAGGAGGATGGGTAAGTTGATCTGAGCAAAGGTTTCTGCCTAAATCTCTAACCCACTGCACTAAGCCCAAAGTTCATGACATAGATCGAATGACTGAGTCTACAAACAATTACCGGGCACCAAATGTGGGCCTCTGTTCTGAGTGCTGTGAGAAGAAAGAACAAAAAAGATAACTGGGTTTCTGCTCCTGAAGGGCTTACCACCTATGTGGTGATCAGGGACAGACAGACACACACACACACACACTGAAAAGCAAATTTTAAGAGCATCATACAAGTAATAAGACACAGACTGAAGACCATATAAATGCAGGGGTAACCAGTGTGCTGCGAATCAGGAAGGCCCCGTAGGGAAGATGATTTCTAACCTGAGAGTGGGTACTCCCCTACACACACTTTCCCACCTGGCTCTTTTAAACTTTAACCTAGAGTAAGTAAGTACTTTGTTGTTTGGCTGGTACTTGCCTTGGAGCGTTGGGCAATCTTGAAGTGAAGCACTGACTTCACAATACTAGCCTAATGTTTGCATTTGATGTAAAATCATGTATCAACCAGACCTGCCTATGGTCTTGTGGGTATTTTTTTCTTTTTCCTCTTTTTTTTTTTAAAGGAAAATAAGGGCCTCCCTGGTGGCGCAGTGGTTGGGAGTCCGCCTGCCGATGCAGGTGACGCGGGTTCGTGCCCCGGTCCGGGAAGATCCCACATGCCACGGAGCGGCTGGGCCCGTGAGCCATGGCCGCTGAGCCTGCGTGTCCGGAGCCTGTGCTCCGCAACGGGAGAGGCCACAACAGTGAGAGGCCCGCGTGCCGCAAAAAAAAGAAAACAAATAAAGGGCTCAAATCTACATGAAAAAGAAAAGGAGAGCCCAAGAGCCAGGCTTTGCAAGTGAACCAAGAGACATTAAGCAACTGTATGATTTTTTTTTAATTAAGCATGATTTTGGGGACTCAAAATATGCACGGTGTTTACAAGGCACATCAGAAAATTAGACATCCTTGCCCTTGAGCAACATGTAATGTTGCTGGAAAGACAAGAACACATGAAATGTCATTAGATAACAAGGAAATATAATCAGGCGGGCTCTCGCGTAAGTCGCCAAGAGCTAGAAAGGAGTGGAGGGGGAGGTGCTGGTGTGGGAACTACTGCAGAAGGTTCTGTAGGACCTGGGGGACTCGGGCTCGTGCTAGGAAAGCGGGAGATACTGGAGTACAAAGAGAAGTCAGGAGAGCATCCTAGATGGAGGGACTGGGCTGAGGGAGCAGAGGTGGGAAGGAGACCTGTGACGTGGAGTGAACCAGCCCTTGCGGCAGAGCGAGGAGACTGGCACATCTGGGGTTCAGGAAGCACACTGGGTGACGTTGAACGGGGTGAGAGGGCTGGAGTGGGGTCCCTTATTGTCAATGAGATGAATTCCCACAGCTGTGTAGGCTGCCCTTGGGAAGAAAGCCTGACCAAGGATCCATGTCCTCATTCAGGTTTTGAATGTGTCTAGCTAATCCTTGGAGATCTTCAAGAGAAACACTCAAATCCACGAAAGGAACCCCTTCCCCACCCTGAAGACTCACTGTGCTCCAAGGACATGACAACCCTGCCTAAAATAGGGGCAGTATCAGCGCCATGCAAACCTGTTCTGAGAGGCTAGGAGAGCTATTTTAGCAGCCAGGCTGCCTCCCAGCCAGTCCGATAGCAGGGAAATGCATGGGGGTGCTAATTTCCAGAGAATATCAGAAAGCACCAGAAAGTGGGACAGCCACACAGTGGACCAGCATTTCCCCCTGACTTCCTGACCACCCCAAAGAACCTCACCAAATGGGAGGGGCTGTGTCAGCTGCGCCAGGACATGCAGAGCGAAGGCAAGGAAGCCAAAAAATTGCGAAGGGGCTGTGGCTCCCATGCCCCACTACCACTAATTCCCCTAGAGCCCTGGTACAGGAGAAAAGACAGACTCCTGTGGCATGGCGATATAGTTACCTTTAGAGAAGCTCCCTTGTCACCAGCAAAATGTGACCTTCATACTTTTCTTATCTTAATATCTGGATAAACATTTGTCGTGCAATCACACAAATAAAGGTTCTAAGGGTGAAACGTGGTGTGCCCAGTAACACCACGCAGCTCTGAACCCGGGCACCAGAAAGTCCTTTTGGCTCTGGAGATGACTTCTCTCTCTCTTTACCCTGGGCACCAAAATTAGCTTCATCAACCTCAGCCAGTGCTGGAGTGAAGGCTGCCATGCTAAAATAGTATCTGAGAACTCTTGGAAACACGGGGGAGAAACACAAGGTTACGGTGGTTTACAAACACTGAAGAAAGCAATTTCACTGGAGTGCTTCTTAAACCAAATAGAGAGGGAAGGAGCATTATTGGGGTTTAGCCTGGAATCTTCACAGAGTGCATGATATTCTTCTAGCTCCCTGAATTCTCCACATGGCATACTTTATATACCGTGATATACTCAATTAAACATGAGTATTTTCATTCAGAAAAACAGTGTAGAAGTTATATGTTCATCAAAGAGTGGCTATCAAATGATCTGTGTTTTACTTGCACGGTCCTATTATTTCTAGAACACTCTGTAGAAACATCACAGAGTCCCAGTTCCCCATATATTTGACCGTCCAGAATTGATTTTTTAAATTTTGTTTTGAAGTTCTGAAGAATGGGCCCTCAAACAGCTCCTCACAGGCACAATTTTCTGCTGTTTCCACGTGGAATTCATAAACAGAGACAGCAGCTGATTTTGTGTGCACACAAAAAGCCATTCTTCCCTGCAACTGTGTATGACGTATTTTCCAGGACAATCTTTCTCAATACTCCAAAGTGCTTCAGCAACAGGAAGCTGTAAAGGTAGGAAGGAGGCCTGTAGATATTTGCTGTAATTACTCATTAGTAATGAGAGTAGTTAGCATTGAAGTTTGAGTCACCCCCTTCGTGCTCATGCTCCTTCCTTAGCTTATAACAGGTGCTCAAGAGGACACCTGGGTCCAGTTGTAGCTTTCACTGCAGGTGACATGGTTTGCTTCTTTTCACAGCTCAATTTCTCAAACATAAAATTAGGATAATGTGTTACCCTTCCTTCCCCCTGCCCTCTACCCAGAGGCAGTCAGGACAAATCTTATGCAAAGTGGTAACAATATGAAAAATTTGTATCAAGGGTAAAGTATACGTATTTGTTAATATAAATACAGCATCAAGAGACAGAGAGAGAGAGAGAGAACTGTACGACTAGATACCCAGCACAGTGATTTAAATGATTATTACCAAAAAAAAAAAAATCATACACTTTAACCAATGTATTTTTGAAGGATTTATAAAATGCTTCTGAACACAGATTGAGGCCATGTGTCCCCTTATTCATAGTGAGCCACTGACTCCCCACACTCATAGGTCAAAAGCAGGGAGACTCAGACTGAAAATGAGACCAAAAGAGTCAACTAAAGCTGTTACAGAATTGATGAACTTCTAAAAAGACTATCATATCAGCTGTACCCCCAGCACCTGTGGGCAGCCAATATCGCAATGGGGGTTAGTTAACCTCCAACATTACAAGTGTGAGTACAGAAAATGGAGTCATTTTCCCACTCGTGTGCTTTATTATACAGCTTCATCCAATAAAATCACTCATCTGTTATGACTCCTAGCACTAACCTCTCAGGTTTGAATTTTTTATTCGAAGGTACCATGGATATGGGATGCAGAAAGTCACTGGAGGAATATAAGAAGAGATTTCTAACAATCCACTTCCTTGGCTTTGTAAAATTGGGAAAACGCCAGATGGGGGCATGGCAAATCAATATATATTTTTTAATGGGGTAATTTTCCTTACTGACAAACCACCTTTGCTGAAATATCTTTCCACATGAGAAAAGGACCTGCTTCCCAGAGTCATTATCTCACATAGAAGTTACTTGTAACTTTAAAACTAAAGAATTTTTCCAAGTGAAGGGGGGAAAATGTGCCTCCTGGGAACACGTAAAGGCTCTGATGGTCATGTCATATTATAAGTTTGCTGATGTACAACTGGCTCCTGGAAACAGTCTAAGGAGGTCAAGCAAACTGGTACTCTTGAGAATACAGGAGAAAACAAGACCACTTAGAGGTAGATAACATTCTGGTCTATTCCACACACCTGTCTTCTTGGCTCCAGAGAGCTCACAGGGCCCCGTCACTCTTCTTGATCTCACACTTGCAGATCAGTTCTGTGGCTTTCCATAGCGGGACCAGACCATTGGTGACAAACTGCACCAACCTCTACTTGAAAATCACAGATACTGGCACGCCATGCATGGCCACCACACACACAGTGATATGCAATTGCCAATATGGCTTGCTTCTCTCTCTCTGTTATGATATGTTCATGCAATTGTGTTCTACAGCACTGGGAAAACTCAACAAGCCCTTTGAGGTTCACAGTGCAGAGGCCAGTGGTGTGATGGCTGTGAAAGCTTGGGGCTCATCAGAGAAGGGCTCTATAAAAACGCACCATACTATTATTGCAATGATCATAGCTATTCTTCATTTTCCCGTCCATTCTCTCCTTCCTGTGCTCACAATTTCAAAAGATCAAAAGGGCCAGAGGCAGTCTTATGCAACTTGATTTGGAGATGGCTCTCCAGAAGCCACGGAGGAAGAGCTTCCAACAGGTTCTTCGGCACAATGGAGTCTGAAGGTTACAGGAATTACTTAAGTCTTGCCACCTGTTAAGAGTGGGCGGTGGAAAGCTTTGAACTTCTTGGGGGTAGTAGAGAACCATCTCCTGACAGAGTGGAGGAAAACCCATGAAAAATTAGAGTTTCCAGGGCTTCCAAGTCTACCGTTCATATCTTCAATCCCTGTCTGCGTGTGAGGTTCCATACAAGTGATGAATCGCAAAAGAGAAAAGTAATTATAATAATTGTAAATACAAGAGCAAAAGCAGTTATCATTTATAGAGTACTTTCCATGGGTTGGGCATGGTACTAGATACTTTATAGATATCTTAGGTAAGGTAAGGCAGCGTGGATCACTAGTTAAGAGTACTGGCTCTGGGGAAATCAGCTTGGTGCTTTGTGTCCACCTAGAGGGGTGGGATAGGGAGGGTGTGAGGGAGACGCAAGAGGGAGGGGATATGGGGATATATGTATACGCATAGCTGATTCACTTCGTTATACAGCAGAAACTAACACAACAATGTAAAGCAATTATACTCCAATAAAGATGTTAAAAAATAAATAAATAAAAGTTTAAAAAACATACTAACAACAACAACAAAAAGAGTACAGGCTCTGGAGGCATTCTGCCCCATTCGAATCCCAGCTCCACCCATACTACCTATTTGACCTTTGGCAATTCACCTTTCTATACTTTGGCTTTCCCATCAGTGAAATGGGGATAATAACAGGGCTTATCTCACGGGTTGTTATGAGGATTAAAAGAGTTCACCCATGGAAAGCTCTGAGGACAGTGCTTACACAAATAAGACTAAGTGTTTGAGTTTTTTGTTTCGTCCTATTGCAGATATAAGGACACACACATTCCTAGTACCTAAAAAGACCTCCAATAACTGTTTGAAGATGATAGAAAACATGAGGATAATATTTCATGGCCATTTTAAGAAGCAGTAACGAAATGAACCACACCATACATATATACAATGGAATATTACTCAGTCATTAAAAAGGAACAAAAGTGTGCAATTTGCAGAGACATGGATGGACCCAGAGGCTGTCATACACAGTGAAGTAAGTCAGAAGAAAAAAATGAATATCGTATAATATCGCTTATATGTGAAATCTAGAAAGATGATACAGATGAACTTATTTGCAAAGCAGAAGTAGAGACACACACATAGAGAATGGATGTATAGATACTGGGGGAGAGGGTGGAGGAAGGGAGGGGTGGGATGAACTGGGAGATTGAGATTGACATATATACACTACTATGTATAAAACAGGTAACTAATGAGAACCTACTGTACAGCACAGGGAACTCTACTCAATGCTCTGTGATGACCTAAATGGGAAGGAAATCCAAAAAAGAGGGGATATATGTATAGCCGATTCACTTTGCTGTACAGCAGAAGCTAACACAACATTGTACAGCAACTGTACTCCAATAAAAATTTTTAAAAATTACTAAAAAGAATGAACCACACCAGAACTAAGCCTGTGCAGGGCACTCAGTTCCCCTTCCTCCCATTACTGAGGGTAGACATGTGGGTGGACAGACAGGTGGGTACAGGTAAGGTTAAGCTGCACTACAGAATCTTTACTAGATGTACACACCAACCTCCTCCCCCATCTCCAAGACAGGGAGAGACACTGGCAGTGAAACGTAGGAGCCCTCTGAGACCTGAACAGTAAGATCCTAAAAGGTAAGGCACTCACCAAATCAGACGTCCAAGAGCAAGGGCTTGCCTTCTCCAGATCACAGAACTTTTGAAAGCCTATTAGAGCTAAACTGACTCCCCTTGGAGAAAAATATGCTTTTATCCATAACACCAGCAGCCAATTTCAGAGGCTCCTGGACCACCCCTCTGAATCCCATTCACAAAGCCCAGATTAAGAAACTCCCTCTCCCTTCTTGGTCTTCCTAGAATCATAGCTATCTCCACAATTATCCTCAGTGGGACCAGAATCTCTATCCCTAGCCTCCCTCCGTGCCCCTCACCAAAGCAAGTGTACAAAGAAGAGTAAACATTCAACTCTGGGGGCTCTTCTGTCTATGGTGTCAGAGAACACCACAGGGATACCCTTGAACCCCCCCCCCCACTTTTCATTACTCTCATTACCCTCAACACTGACTCCCTCTGTTTGACCTCCCTCAGAGCCAGTCTTCATGCTGGTGATCTAGGCCTACCCTGTGTGATTCCAGGGAAAACCAGGAACCCATTCTCCCACTCCCCAACACACAATACTTTTCAATAATTGTCTGTGCTTAAATGTATAGTTATTGACTGAAATGCTATTAAGATCTTCTTGGACTTCCCTGGTGGCGCAGTGGTTGAGAGTCCACCTGCCGATGCGGTGGACGCAGGTTCGTGCCCTCGTCCGGGAAGATCCCACGTGTCGCGGAGCGGCTGGGCTGGTGAGCCATGGCTGCTGAGCCTGCGCGTCCGGAGCCTGTGCTCCGCAACAGGAGAGGCCACAACAGTGAGAGGCCCGCGTACCGCAAAAAAAAGATCTTTAGCTTCAAAAGATTTGATTTCAACAGAAAAGTGACAGGTAAGCTGCCAGCTACTGTATTTTTAGTTAAGCTTCCTTGTGTGTCCTTCCCCTCCCCACAAACAAACTAAGCAACTTGAAGACCAGGACCACATTCCCTTATTTCTTAATATCTCTTTAGCATTTTATCCAAAGACGGAGTAGGTGTTCAATACACATTTGTTGTCTTTATTGGTTTACATCGTGAATAGCAGAGCTGGTTTTCATCACGAAACTAGACATTGGTACTGGGGAGGGTGGGGGTAAAGGGTACTGGGGACCCTGAGAGCAAACACTGCTAACTTTACAATATTGGCAAAAGCCCTACCTGCTATGAACTATCAATGATGGTCAGTACCAAATACAATAGGGAAGATTCATTAGGCTAAAATGAAAACACATGTTGGTATGGGACAGAACTGAGGAAAATACAAAAAAATAAGCCAATACCACTGGAGAGATTTCCGGAGAAGTAGAAAAGCCTAAATCTTGAGATAATTAATGACAGCAAATATTTTCAAATGTATTGGGCTGAAATCCTGGAGCACTAAGAATTATCTAATTGGTTCCTTCTATTTGTAAACATTTTACAGAATAGATTCCTAGAAAGTTGAGGATCACCCTACACACACACACACACACACACACACACACACACACACACACACACAAAGAGAGAGACACAGACTGACTTACATTCAAAGTGAATTAAACAGTTTTGTTCTCATGGTTTTCACTCCTAGTGAAAATGCCAACTTATTCAATACAGGAATCAATCTATCAATAGTAGCTGCTTGAATGTCTCTGCTGACAGGTAGTTCTCTGCCTCATAAAGCAATTTGCTCCACTGGAGAATAGTCCCTGCATAAAATAATTGTAAGCTTCCCATCAGCAATGCTGAAAAAAACCTGTAGTCATAGCATTCTTTTGAACTTAATGAAAGCTGTGTGAATTAAATTTTATTCACCTGAACCTATAACGTGTTACATCAATTCCTTATCACACCTGCATTCTGGTAATGCAATTGGAAAGAGACATCAAACGTTGAAGGAATGTTTATAGTATATTTAAATTGAGGAAAACTGTCCAGCAATATTTTTGCCTTCCGAATAGAAAAAAAGGTGGGCTTTGATTTTATTTTAGCAGAGGAACCACTACATCCAGTTGGCAGGGGGAGACAGAGATAGAAAACTTCTGATCTGCTACCCCTGATCTTCCTCCCACCGAAGGCCCCACACTAAGCAATTGAAGCTTTCTGGAAAGCAGCTCTGAGCTGGGTCTGGCTTTGGGAATGGACTTTGATCCCTGATTATCCAAAGATCCAACTTATATTTACCCAAACCACTCTCCAATCCCCATGTACCTAAGAACTTCCAGACTATTTTCTCTTCCAGGGAAGGGGCTCAGAAATTGTTTTTATCAGGAAGTGAGTAGCCCAGACACTTTCTAGCTCTTCACAGAACAAGGAACCCTGATTAATGAGACCTTCACTTCACTCCTGACAGATGAGTGCAGAAAGTGAGTGAGTGCAGCACCCTTAGCAAGCTTGTTTCTGGCCATCTCTGATGTCACTAGGAATGCCCACCACGGCTAAAAGAGCACACTCTGAAACCCAGTCGGCCAGCCAACGTTTAGAAAGCAAACTCTTTTTTATTAAACATTAACATCTCCATCGATGCATGAACTTTCTCGAACAAAATAATCCTGTCAACTTCTTGCAAGACTGTTGTTAGAAGGAACATTGCTAATGTTCCATGAATCTGGAATTTTGGGGAAGAAATGGCTCTGCGGAACCAGAAGAATCACATCTTAAGAACCTATACACAGAATCCTAATCTGAAAGCCCCCATAGCAGGTGTCACACCGAACTTGTGAGGCACTCTGGCAAAGCTAAGGACCGCCACTTACGTGACACACCAACTTTCAATGCATTGGTTCACATATTTGAATTTCACCTTGGTCCTGCAAGGAGCATGCCCCCAGCAAACAGAGCCAGACTAGAAAAGTAAATACGTCTCAAAACAATTAGCCCAACATGAATTGGACAACCTTTCTTAGGACTCCGGTTGGTGAGGGACACACTGTTTGCCCTGCCAGTCTGCGACATAAAACCAAAGGCAAGGCGCAGAAAGTAGACACGCGGGGCCACCGCTTCTAGCCTCCTAGGCATCTCACAGGCAATCCCCACAGTGGTTCTTAAACCTGCCGCTCTAGTGAATAATTCGCAGTCTGATTACCCAACTTTTTCCTGCTCCGATTCTGGCTCCCTCTATCTCTAACGAAAGAGGCACTACAGCCAGGTATGTCGAAATAGTTCTGCCCCTACTCCCAAGTTTCTTGCGACGATTAACATACATAATAGCACAGGACCCGCGCAAAGCCGCGCGGGAGAAGCTGACACTTCACACATCTGTCAAGATTACCATCAGGCCTCACCTCCGCGATTGCAACATTCACCGATAGGCATCACCCTTGTAAAATGTACAATAAGTTCCTTCGCCGGCTCCAGAGCCCAGCGCGCGCAGAGGAGCTGACTATAATTTTGTCTTCTGATCGTTCAATCATTATTATTGGCAGGCTATACTGGCTTAACAAAATGCGTTGGAATCTTCAAGTCCCTTCCCTGCTTCGCTGCCCTTCAAAGACACAGGACTCCTGGGCTGCTCCGAGGCCCCCGGGGGCGAGCGACGGCTGCAGTCTCAGAGCCCAGAACGGCCAGGGCAAGGCTCCCTCAGCCGTCTCAAGCCTGGGGGCGCCACCGTGACGCGGGAGGGGAGCCGCGGCCGCAACCCGGGAGCCGGGCTCAATCCCCTCCCCCCAGCGATCCGGGAGCGAAGGGCCCGGGCGCTCGGCCAGAACGGGCTCGATTCGCTCCTGTTTATCAAATCCTTATCGGTGCCCCGAGGTGGGAACCGCCGCTTTCGACCAGAGGATACACGGTTTCTGGCTCCGGTCCCACAGTGGAAGTCGGAGCAAGAGTAAATCGACCCAAGCACTGAGCTCTTCGGGCTCCCCGGCTCGAGGCCGGTCACCCCCGCCCATCGCGGCTGGGTCCCCATCCCCGAACCACCGCACAGCCTTCCAGCAGCTGATCTCCCGCGGCTCAGGCCCTTCAGCCGGCCGCGCGTTCGATTACAGTTCTCCGCACACCAGCCCCGCCAGCCGCCGTCGAATACGGGGCTGAAAGCTCCAGCCCGCGGGGCAGCACGAATGGAGGTTGGGAGGAGAGGGGGGGTCAGGCGGCTAGCCACGCACGACTGCGGGAGGCAAGGCGGTTCCCACGTCTGCACGCCACGCCGTGCGCTCTCACCCTCGCCGAGAGAGGGCAGTGAGGTTGCCTCTCCGCTAGTGCCGAGAGGCTGGCGAGGGCAGGCGGGCAGATCGTGGCTGCCCTTCTCTGTCCTCTTGGGAGAGAGACACCGGGACCTGCCGGGAGCGCCCGGTGTCGCCATCCCCTCCCCACACACCAAGACACCTGCCTCCGCGAGGCAGCCCGGCCCACTACCCACTCTCCCGCCGAGGCAAGGTGCGGGATCAGGAAAGGGGCTTCTCCCATCTTCCGTGGGGTCTGGAACCCTGGAGTGGGGCCCTTTGCTGCGTTCTGGCCGCTCTGCCGGGGCCCTTACCAGCGCCGCGCTCCGCCTCCGGCCCCTCGCCAGTCTGGGGAGCAGCACGGGCAGAGCTCGTTTGGAAGAACCCCAAGGGTCCCGAGGAAAAGAGAGGAGTGAGTGCTGCCCCTCATGCGAGCCGTGAGAAAGTCGAAAGTTGACCTGAGCCGAGTCAACCAAGAAACATTTCAACATGCTGGCCGCGGGGGGTTGGTGCGGGGGTGGGTTTGGGGGGATGGATTTTGGAAGGTACCCCGGGAGCACCTCCGACCTCTAGGGCCATCTCCCTCGGCCTCTTGGCTTCGCTGCCCGCGCTGATTCCCGACTCCTTCGGGCCACAGAACTCTCAACCGCGAAACCGCAGCCGCGCGTCCCCAGACGGGGCACCTGCCCTCCCCTGCCAAACTTTCAAAATCTATCCCCCGGCCTCAAAGACCGCTCCACGCTCCTCTCCCAGCGGTTCGCGGTCGCGCCGGTCCCGCGAAGCCCCGCCACTCCCACCCCCACCCTGAACCAGCTCCGGACGCCCGTTTACCTTTTTTTCTCCTTGTCAGCTGTCATTGTCGCGGGGGCCCTTTGAGACGCCGAGCACCTGAGCTCCAGGGCCGGTGCGGGCTGCCGCCGCTACCTTCGCTGTGGCCCTAGCCCACTCCCGGAGGCCCGCGCCCGTGTTAAAGGTCCCGAGTGCTCGCAGGTCCCGAGCGCCCGCACAGCCAGGTGGAAGTTTGCGGGCGGCTGGCTAGGTGCGGGGGAGGGGGGTGGAGAAAGGTGACGGGGAGGAACCTGCACGCGGAGGCGGGGTCGGGGAAAGGAGTGGGAGGAGGCTGTCACACGCAAAAGAAGGGCAGCGAGAAGGGGGCCGAGGTTCCCTTTTCCTTCGAAAAGGAGTCAGGAGTCACTCTTCTGGGTTTTCAAAAAAGAAGAAGTGGCTCAAACGACGGGAGTTGGCAGAGTCCGGGGCCGGGAGGACGCGGAGGCTGAGATGACCATACAGTCTCAGGACACTGCCGAGGATTGTACGGCCGCCTCAGGAAAGCTGGGGCGGGAGGCGACGGGCGCCGGAGCTGTGCGGCGGACCGCTCGCGAATGTCGGGCTCGCGGGGCCGCCAGCCCACTTTAAAAACTCCGGCGGCCCGCGGGGGGGGGGGGGGGGGGGCGGGCGCGAGGGGCGCGGGCGCAGCGGGCGGGGGCGGGCTCGCGCTAGAGGGCCCCGCCCCGCCCCGCCCGCGCCGCGCGCCCGGGCAGCCCACGGCGTCCCGGCCAATAGGGAAGCGCGGCCGCAGCCTCTGCCCTGACCCCGGCCCGCCCCACTGCCCCCGCGCTCCGCTCGGCTGCGGCCCGCCCGCCCCGCTTCCGCCCTCTGCGGTTCCAGAAGTTGTTTATGAGGTCTGCGGGGTGGCGGGGAGCTAGGAGGGATTCCGCACTGGGGAGGCGCACCTTAAGTGGGGCTAGGCGGCAGCGAGGAGTCGGTCTCCGGGAGTGCTGCAGGAGCGGGAGTGCTCCCGTGCGCTGGCGTCCTCCCACCTCTGCCCTGGGATCAGGGCACAACCGCGAGCGCCGAGGGTCCCGCGCTTCGCAGAGCCGCTCGGCGGTGCCGCGCTCCCGCGTCCTTCGCCCCGCTGCGTGTCCCCATGGGCCCGGTGACGGTAATTCCGAGGGCCCCAGCGCTGCGCTCTCGGCCTGGGCGATGAGCTTTTTTTTTCCGGCAGAACGCAGCTGGCTTTGCCGTCCGAAAAGAGAGAGGCTGGGAGACCGAGCCTCTGCGCCTTTGGGTCCGCGGGAAACAGTGCAGTGAAATTGAGCTAGTGCTGTCTCTGCTCTTCTCTTCCTTCAGCTGGCACGTCGGTTGCTTGCGGGGTTGTGCTGAGAGCTAGCGGGGATGCGGGAGAGGAGGTCCTTCGAGCGGTCTGGTTTGCCGCATCCCGCTCCCAACACCTGGCCACCACCGTGCGGGTCCGGGCCGGTTCAGAATTGGAGAAGGCAGTCTGGCTTTACAATGTGATCTTGGGATAAAAGTTGACAGCGTGTCCTCAAATCGCAGAATTTCAGGGCTGCCCAGTGTATTTCTACGGTCCGATTGAAGCCCTGTTAAGGGACTGCAGGTGCTGGGTGTGGGGAGATCGTAGAGATCCAGGGGCAGGCCGTTAGCCCAGGGATTTTTCCAGCTGCTAATCTTTAAGCGCTGTCATGGACCCGCGCCCGCTAGGGAGCCTCTGCTCTGACCTTCGCTGAGCTGCTCTCCCAAGAATCTCACCCTATTCCCTACCTACATGGCACCGATCCAGCAGGGATATTTCTGGAAGGGACCGGGGGCTCTTAATCTTTGAAGCTCATTTGAGAAGGTCCCTGCAGGCTTCACAGGTATGAGTTGAAGAGAAGAGAAAGCATGGGTGGCACCCTGAGACGCTAAGCCTTGCTGTTCCTTTTCCCCCCTTAGTTTCCCCACATTTTATATAAAAATAATCTGCATAATGAACCTTCAGGACTGTTATACTAAGTGAAATAAGCCAGTCACAAAAACACAAACACCGTGTGATTCCATTCTTGAAGTTTCTAAACTAGTCAGATTCATAGAAAACAAAACTAGAAGAGGGTGAGGTGAGGGATTCGTGTTTAATAGGCACAGAGTTTGTGTTCTGCAAGATGAGAAAGTTCTAGACAATGAACAATGTGAACATATTTAATACTGAACTGTACACTTAAAATGGTCAAGGTGGTAAATTTATGCTTTTTTTAACCATAATACAAAAATAAATGTCAAGAAAAAGTAATACACATAAGAAGAATTTTTTTGGTATAAGTCTGTGTCACCACCGAAATACAAAATAAACGTGTTTTTCCCTTGCATCCTGTAAGAGGGGTGGAGATATTTTTCAGGAGTTTTTGGAAGCCATTGGAAAGCAGAATAAGGATAGGCGAAAAAAGCAGCGGAGAACTGAGGAACCAGGCACATTTTCTCATTTTCCTAGGGTGGCTGAGTACTGTGCACACAGACTTTGAAACCAAATATCAGGCCTAACAGTTAAGAAATTCAAACAAAAATTGCAAATCCCTCTAGGGAACCATTTCTTGGTGCTGGTGGGTTTCAGGAATGAGTTGATTTTGTATCGGGCTTCTCCAGCCAGCCAATCCTAATGGACACATTTACTTGTCTTAACGCAGAATTCAAATTTGTGAGACACAGTTCTCTCTTAATTAGCAATAAGCTTACTCACCTCCCTTGGGACTGGAGTGGGAGAAGAAACAGGTGCTTTGATGGCTTTCAGGTGCCGAAAACCATGCACTGCCAGAGCAAGGAGAAACCTCTGAGTCCTCAGCTGTGCTTGCCAGTCACAAAGCAACACCTCCAAACCAAAGAGAACATTTCAGCAAGGTTGAGCTTATGAAATTAACTTCTTAGGTGTTAAAAAAAAAAGTGGCAAGGTAAAGTGTCAGTCAAGAACACATCAACCCTATTAACATAGATCCTTCTCATGGCCAGCCTACCCATGTTTCTAATTGGGACTTTTGCCCTCTAAGCGAAAGGTCCCAAGCTAAACTAAACAACCACGCAGATTTTGTGGAAATCCCAGTGAGTAACTTTGAAGAATCTGGGATTTTGGCAGTGAGAGGTTCGCTAAAAGCCTATATAATTCTCGGAAGGATTGGAGCCAGCAGAGCTGAGGGGCCCAATGACCTCTTAAGATTTCTTCTAGAATTCAGTTCAACAACCTTTGCAGGAAGGAGCTAAGAGTGTAACCCAGATGCAGGCTTGTGGCTAGAGCGTCCCATTTTACTTTTTAAAGCCCATGGAGAACCAAAGGAGAAAAGCTTTAAAAGACGATGGCAGGGAGAGATGGATCCCAGGATTTAGTGTCTCTAGAGACCTTGATGTTTTGGCCACAGAGGGCAGCAGAGGGCACTGCTAGGCAAAGCACCCAAGCTGCTTAAAATGGGAGCAAACTGCCCATCTCCCAGCAAATCTTCCTACCTTCTCCCAACTATAGACCGAACTGCTTGGTGACAAAGGCTGTGGCAGCAGGGAAACACCCATCTTGTTTTAACAAGGAACAAGACTGGGTCTGTAGCTTCTTCTCCTCTATAGAGCACACCCCTAGGAGGATGGGATAGACACAATGAGTTAAGTTACAAACTTGATAGATAGCAGGCACCTGGGATGCAGTGTGCAGATGGAAGAAATAAGACCTCAGTAATCCGTTAAAGTAACAGTATGGTCCAGGATGTGGTTGGAAATTATGTTGGAATGGTAGGATCTCCCAGGAGAAGAGATATTGGAAGGCTGGGCTATTTCTTTAGTATTTTACAACTTTCAGTGCATTATCATAGATCAGGGCTGAAACTCAGGTGAGGCAAGAGAGGCTCTCAGAGTCATGCAAGACCCCGCACTAGTCTTGGTGCTACCAGGTATGTTATCTCAAGGATTACCCATCTGGCCCTCATCTGGCCAATTAGTTGTTTGGGGGCTGGGAGAGCCTGCAGGCTTGGGAGCAGAGATGGGAGGAAGGGCAATCACAGAGGCCATGGCTCTTTCTCTGTTGAAATAACACTTGAAATAACAAGTAACACTTGCATGTTACTCCCTCCAAACAAACCAACTCTTTTTTTTTTTTTTTTTGTGGTACGCAGGCCTCTCACCATTGTGGCCTCTCCCGTTGCGGAGCACAGGCTCCGGACGCGCAGGCTCAGCGGCCATGGCTCACAGGCCTAGCCGCTCCGCGGCATGTGGGATCTTTTCGGACCGGGGCACGAACCCGTGTCCCCTGCATCGGCAGGAGGACTCTCAACCACTGCGCCACCAGGGAAGCCCCAAACCAACTCTTAAGTTGTGACTTTACAAAAATCTATCCTCACACTTCCCGTCACTGAACTCCAGCACCAGAAAACCATACCCTACCCCTCCCGTGTCTGGCTTCAGGCCAAAGCTATGGGATAGTTCACACAGACATATGCCATATCTAACATTAAATGTTGTGACTTTTGACACCCCCAATCCAGAATCTGTCATCTTTCAAAAAGAGTTCTGTGGTTTTTATGGAGGAAAGGGTCAAGCTTTTTTTCCTACTTGTATTCCTAAGTGCTTATTGATAAGAAGGATCCAGTTTTAAAGAACCACAGATTCCCCAACGTCTCAAGTCTGGATAATCAATGACTTAGAGACTAATGGCTTCCATTTCTAGGTCTAGGGATGAGGTTTTTGCCCATGAAAGGTCCTGTCTGTCTATCATGCTGTCCTTAAACTAGTAGCAAAGGAGTCATTGGTCCATGGCTACCGTGTATCCTGCTTCAGGGCATCAAGCTGGTGGAAGAGGAAGAGCCAGTGGCTCCCTTCCCTCCAGGAGCAGACAGTCTATTTGTGCACACCCTGCATTTCCAGATAATGAGACACACGTTTACTCACTTTTCAAGGCTTCTGAAATCAATAAGAATCTTTTAATGTAGTAACGATTCCCGTTTTCTCCCCAGAACTATTTTTAAATTGATATATACAATTTATATATTCTTAAATTTTTTTTTAATACAAGAATTGAGAGAAAAATCATAGAGGCTGAACAATAAGTGCTGTAAGAATTTGGTGATGGAGGGTGGGAGGGTGGAGAGACCGAGTGAAAAAGTCGAAAAAGCTAGAGTCGCAGCCATGGAAGCAGCTAGGGCCCAGAGAAGCCCCACCTAGGCTGGCCCATCTGCCAGGCTGGTGGGTGCCATTGCCAGGGTGGTAAACTCACACACACGTGGGAGGAATAGCCGATAGAAAGGACACACCAGCCCCACCTTAGAGACAAAAAGGCACAAGCAGAAATGAAGGTGCTACTGTCACTAAAAATGATGATATTGGTCGCCAAACAGCACTACCCTGGAGCCTGCAGAACTAAGAATGACACAGAGTGGGGATCAGAGACACCCTCCTCACTCCTGTAGTGTGGCCTTGGCCTATCACCGGGTGTTAAAATGGGACTTTTTCTAGCTCAGTTTCAACTGAGGTCCCAAGACAAGAGGAACCAACTGCCCTTCCTTCCAAAATACAGAACGGGAGAAAGCTTTCTGAAGATGGTTTTGCGTGCTTTAGCCGACGCTGACCTCAAGGGAGTGCCTGGATTGATATGGGTGAGGAGACGTTGGGTCTTGAGGGTAGAGTTGTCAACGTCATGGAATTCCCCCTTCCCATACCACGGAGGAAAGGAGGACCCTCCTGACCACTCTCTCCAGGTCTAGTGACTGGGGCTTCCTGGGGACCATGTACTGAGGTTGATACCTGTCCCCTAGAGCTTGAGGGACACAGGGGATTGCCTATGGGTGAGAGGCTGGCCGAAGTGGCCTGTTGCAGCCAGGGGGAGGGCCGGGTTCAAAAGTTCCTCCCTCTCACCTACATCATGGCGACGGTGCATGTTGCAGGTTGGAGTCCCTGGAAGCCAGCGTGAGGGGGAGGTGAGCATAGAGGGAGGTTTACCAGGGAGTGGTCTTGGAATCAGCACCTGTGGGAGGAAAGGGAAGGAAGCAGAACTGGGCAGAGGGAGAAGTGGAGCCTCAACAAAGAACTCATCCAATCCGCCCCCCACCCTGCCCCAGGAACCTCTGAAGCTGGAATGGCCCTTCAGAGTTGCCCCACAGTGAGGTGGAGGGGCCAGGACTTTATACCTCTGCACTGATCAGCCGTTGGTGCTGGCCGCCCTTGGGGAAGAGGTATGACCTTGGGCAACGGCACCTGGGGGAGTATGCCCTTCTTTTCTGAAGGGGGATCTGGGCAGCCATCACTAGGGGATCTGGGCAGCCGTCACTAGGTCTATTACCTTGCCCACTGTTTACAGATTGGATGTGGAATCCACAGCTTAACCATCTAGGATTTTAAAGAGGGTACTGTCCAAATGCACTTCTTCAAGGAGATCTCAGCAGAAGAAAGTGGAAGTACCACTGGAGGAAGAAACTCTGGGAAGATCACAAGTGGCCAGCTGCAGGAGCCATGAGGGCTGCAATTAGAGGGGACCGTTGGGGAATATCCAACAAACACACAAAGATAACGAAAGGGGGAACAGCTGCCACAGGGAATTACACCCATGTTAGTTAAAAAAAAAAAAAAAGACTTTTCCTCCCTCCTATACTAGAGAGACAAAGGTAAGGTAGTAGGGGGATGGGAGTAAATGTGCCAGGTGAGGAATATCTTAGTATCCTCAGTACCTAGCAGGGCACCTGGCATAAAATGGGCACTCAGTAAATGCTGACCAAATGAATACATGAATGTATGAACGGACAAACAAATGAATCTATTAAGTCAAGATTCTACGTTGCAAGCAACAGACACCATCTATCCTCCGTCCACACAGGCTTCCAGGCTGAAGGAGGTCTGAGCTGAGGAGGACAGAGCTTTAACTTGGGATGAAGCTTGGAGTTTTTATTATTACACTGGACTCAGACTATTATTTTGTACGAGCAAAGGAATTTCCATTTTTACTGCTTAAGAGTGACTGGAAAAGTCTTCGGACCTAAAGGAGGTTTTACTCAAAATAGGAACTAAATAGTCCATCAGAAGTTTAATGGAAGAAAATAATAATGTTACCTTGTAATTGTACCATACAAATCCCACTTGTGGGGTACCCTGGTGGCACAGTGGTTGAGAGTCCGCCTGCCGATGCAGGGGACACGGGTTCGTGCCCCGGTCCGGGAAGGTCCCACATGCCGCAGAGCAGTTGGGCCCGTGAGCCATGGTCACTGAGCCTGCGTGTCCAGAGACTGTGCTCTGCAACGGGAGAGGCCGCAACAGTGAGAGGCCCGTGTACCCCCCCCCCAAAAAAATCCCACTTGTTCAACATAACTGTTTCAGGGGTCTTTGGGTCCCTTCAAAGCTGTGCATGTGGATGACATCAAAAGCCACAGTAATATTGGAGACTCATTGGAAGAGAGTCAAGAGGTGGCCCAGAAAAAGAAAGTGGGCCCAGGAGGCAGTGGCAAAGGTACTGACCCAATTTTGAAGGAGGACTTAACTATGGAAATCACAGGAAGTGCTGTAGAAGGCTAGGAAGAAAATGGCAGCAACAGAGAGAACTTGTGGAAAATGCTCCAGGGACCCCCAGAAATAAGTGATAGGGAGGCTGCAAGAGGGAGGGACATCTTAAAGCAAGAGTCAGCCAAACGGGGCAAACAGAGGCCAGAGTTAGCCAAATGCACCACACATTTTCTTAATTCATTCATGGTAATGGACATTCTTCTTTCTTCTTAGCCCCTTGGCATCTAAACCTTAGCATCTTTCTATGTTTGCGGAGTTCCTCATTTACCTTGTGAAGCAAAGCCTGCTTTTCACTATAGAAAGTAAAAATGCCAGATGCCCTAGGCCTCCCTGGAACTCAGGATATGGACATGAGACTCAGGTTCTTTGAATCAGACACATCTGCCCAGACTTTGAATCTAGTGGTTGAGGGAAGCAGGCATCTTGCAAACTGGGTGCCACCTCGGTGACAGCATCTTGATGCCAGCAGTGCTGGCATCGGCATACAGAGTCATGAGTTCGTGCAAACTACAGTCATCTGCAGCGGCAGCTATGGTTCCAGTTTGAGGCTTTGTTTCTGGTTGCTGTACCTCTGCGGCTGGCTCTCCAACCCTCCCAGAGATTTTGTGAGGTACCCAGAACTTTTTAATGAACCATTTCTCCTCAGATTAACTAGAGATCATTTCTGTTACTTGCAGCTAAAAATCTTGGCTGATGTACTCATTCGTTCATTCACTTATTCATTCATATGCAGTATTTACTTGATCAGCATCTCTTGACTGTTCAGTGTATGCCAGGCACCCTGCTAGGCATTGGTAATACCAAGAGCAAAGAGACATATTCCACTCCTCAAGGAACCGACAGTCTGGTATGAGTTTCTTGAACAACTAATTTTCTATCTCTGGGCCTCAGTTTCCTTTTCTTTAAAGTGAGAGGGGGGCTTCCCTGGTGGCTCAGTGGTTAAGAATCCACCTGCTAATGCAGGGGACACAGGTTCGAGCCCTGATCTGGGAAGATCCCACATGCCGCCGAGCAGCTAAGCCTGTGCACCACAGCTACTGAGCCTGTGTTCTAGAGCCCACAAACCACAACTATTGAGCCTGTGCACCACAACTACTGAAGCCCACGTGCCTAGAGCCCGTGCTCTGCACCAAGAGAAGCCACCGCAGTGAGAAGCCCGCACACCTCAACGAAGAGTAGCCCCCGCTCGCCTCAACTAGAGAAAGCCCGTGCGCAGCAACGAAGACCCAATGCAGCCCCCCAAAAAAAGAATAAATAAAATAAGTTAATAAAGTGAGAGGGTTGGATCTTTAGAATTCTTTAAGCTCTGCCATTTGATAGTCTATGCGTCACTGAATTACATGGTGGTCTCTGCCCCATTAGCCTAGTCTGGCAGAGATGTGAGGCCATCTCTGGGCTGCTTAGGGTTAGGCCATAGACTGTATCCTCAGGGCTTCCATTTCCTACATGGGAAGATAACCATTCTGGGCATCTTGTCTAGGCAGATGCTCTGCTAAAATGTGAGTTAGCAGGAGTTGGTCTCCAGCATCTTCCTGCCTCACATTCTCTTGATCTCCTTGTTCTCCTGCCATCCTCAGAGCACTCCTGTGGCAGACAACGGAGCACCAGCAATGTCTATGAGGGAGCTTAGACACAGAGAGATCATAGTTACATCTGGCCCACTCTCCAGGTTTAAATCTCAGAAAAGGAAAGTGGGAGGAAAGGGCCTCACAACCTCAGAAATGGCTCTCCTTCCAAGTCATCACCATGTGTTCCCAGCAAACCCCCTGCAGATCCAAGAAGTAGTTAGAGATAGCAAGAGACAACCGAGGCTTTGGAGCTAAGCTAATTGAGAAGGATAGTAACATGGTATTTAAGGGACCTGGAAGCTGCAGAAGTTTGATTTTGAAATATATGAATACACAAAGAATGAGGGAAATTTTTGCCCCTTTATGATTTCCAGTGGCTGTGCAAAGGCCTTTTCTATCTGCACGATTCTGGGGTCTGGGGTTGGGTCCTTCTGTAGTGTTGGTGTTAGAGGGGAGAACTTCAGGGGCACCTTCTAAAGCACACATTAACACGCCCCCCAAATACACTCGCACGTACACACATATACATGCACGTGTACCTCCCCAGGTGCCAAGCCGAGAAATAAGTTCCCCATACAAACCTCATTTTAAACGTTTCATTTCTCTCTAGTGCATACCTCTGTCTTTGCCCTTTGAAGAAAACCAGGGATGCAATGCTGAGAATGTGCCTGTAAATACTTAAGATTTTAAACTCTGAGGATTTTCTCTTGGTCTCACTCAGAAAATTGTCGTCTCTGGTGCTTGAATGCTGGGGTCGCAAGCCTCGCTGTGGTCAACGTGCTCAATGATCTACCCCAATAGAAGGACGAGGAGGCACAGCTGTTTTAAAGCTTTTAGACAATGTGGCTTGGCAGGCCCTATCTTAATTGTTATTTTTATATCATAGCAGATTAGCCCTCTTAATTATTCTATCTTAGGCTAAATTAAAGAGGTTCATGATCAGATAGAGATGCCTTCTGACCTAGAAAAATGCTGATGGTAAAAAGCTCTAAGTAAATGACTCCAAGGCAGAGAGCCCAGAGTTCATTGTGTACGAGAGCATTACAAAGAGAAGCTCATCTGCCTGAGGTTTAATAATTAAGGCCAGAATTAGAAATGTACTGGAAAGACCCATAGACAGTTCCGCACTGACTTTACCTGTTAAGAGTAGAAAGCATTTTAGAAGTTTTAAAATGTAATAAAATGATAGTGTTCACAAAAGGCAAGTTGCCAAATTCCCTCTTCAAATTCCATTGCACTTGAGGCATCGTCCTCGTTGGCTGTGTGTATTCTAACCTTTGTTTAATTAATTGATCTCATTCATTCATTCATTCTTCCATTCTTCAGCATTTATTGAGCATCCAGCTCATACTCATCAATGTGGTTGAAACCTAGCTTAGAATGATGAATAAAACGCAGCCCTCCCCTCTAAAGCTCACAGTCTACTGCTGGAGACCAACTTGTAAACAGATGAAATACCACACCTAAGAAGTTAAAACCCTGTTTTTCTGGGAGTTCAGAATGGGGAATGATCCTGTCTGCCTGGTTGGGGGTGAGGGATGTGAAGGAGAGCTTCCAGAGAAGGTGACATTTTGGCTGGATCTTAAAGGGTGACGAGGAATTTGCTAGAAAGAGAAGTGGCAGGAGAGCATTCTGAGCTGAGGGTAGGGACTGAGTCCCCTCTACAACTCTCAAAGCAAAGGGCAGGGCATACGGAAGCAACACAAAAGACCCCTTGAGGAGGTTTAGTTACTCTTGTTCATCTGAGATGATCAGCTATTACTGGTTTTGTAGAGCACTTAGAACACATGAATTAGTGCCTCATAAGGCCTTTGGAGGATGACAGTGACATGTGTGCTGGTGAGGAATGGGATGGGACCCTCACCTTTTAGCCATAACATGCCAGTTTTCCCACCACGCGTTTGTTCCCAATAATTAGGTAGCCATCATGGCGTAATGACATCAACGTACGGTGGTGAGTATTTCTCTGCAAACTCTAGGAGCATCTGTGGAACGGAGTGTGGATGCCTTGACCTGGGCAGCCCTTGGCTCAGGTTACCAGGTAACTTCTTCCAGTGCTTCGGAAGAACAGTTTATCTTTCTTGTTCAGCCCAATTTTTTACAAAACCTTCATGCCCTCTTTATACTGAAATTTTGCACAATAGGCATTAGCATCAGACCAAAATTCCTGTGGATTCTAGAATCTCCTGAGTATGCCTCTCTAAACAAGGAACCAATTACTACAGCCCTGATGTGGGAGGGGACCCTGGTCTGTATGTGTATCCCTGGAAGTACGGACAGGTGGCTGTGGAGGCCGTAGCATCTTGGGGATGTTAAATAGGGTCAAAGGCAAATCGAACTCTTCCCCACAGTACAACTCGACTTATTTAGGTGGAAGCAGCATGAAGAGATCCCTGGAGCTGGGAAGAGTGGATTTAGAGGGAATTCCTGGGCCCTGCAAGTTTCCACTAAATTTCTTGCCCTGGGCAATCCCATCCCCCACCTGCCCTCTGTGCCTGTTCCTTTCCTTCTTCTCCTTTCCTCTCTTTCCTTTCTCTTTCCTGATGAATATATCTTTTTTTCTCCAGAAGATTCTATGGAGTTTAAGAGAAGGTGTCAGGACAAATGGACCCCAAACTGAATCACTTTGCTATACACTTGAAACTAACACAACATTGTAAATTAACTATACCTCAATCAAAAAGAAAACAACCTAAATAGATAACTAATTAGAACCTACCATATGGCACAGGGAACTCTACTCAATACTCTGTAATGACCTCTATGGGAAAAGAATCTTAAAAAGAGTGGCTAGGGACTTCCCTGGTGGCACAGTGGTTAAGAATCCGCCTGCCAATGCAGGGGAGACGGGTTCAAGCCCTGGTCCGGGAAGATCCCACATGCTGTGGAGCAGCTAAGCCCAGGCGCCACAGCTATGGAGCCTGAGCCCACAAGCTCACAGCTACCGAGCCCACATGCCACAACTAAAGCCCGCGTGCGCCTAGAGCCTGTGCTCTGCAACAAGAGGAGCCCCCACTCTCTGCAACTAGAGAAAGCCTGCACGCAGCAACGAAGACCCAACGCAGCCAAAGTTAAAAATAAATAAATAAATAAAGTTATTTAAAAAAAAAAAAAAAAAAAAGAGTGGCTATATGTATATGTATGACTGATGCACTTTTCTGTACCACAGAAACTAACACAATATTGTAAATCAACTATACTCCAATAAAAATTTTTTAAAAAAGAAAAGATACATGCACCCCAATGTTCATTGCAGCACTATTTACAATAGCTAAGACATGGAAGCAACCTAAATGTCCATCCACAGATGATTGGATAAAGAATATGGGGTATATTTATACAATGGAATATTACTCAGCCATAAAAAGAATGAATTAATGCCATCTGCAGCAACATGGATGGACTTGGAGATTATCGTATTAAGTGAAGTAAACCAGACAAAGACAAATACAATATGATATCACTTATATCACTTATATCACTTATATGTGGAATCTAAAAAAAAGATACAAATGAACTTATATACAAAACAGAAATAGACCCACAGACATAGAAAACAAACTTTTGGTTACCAAAGGGGAAGTGGGGGAGGGACAAATTAGTAGTCTGGGATGAACAAATCCACACTACTGTATGTAAAATAGATAACCGACAAGGACCTACTGTATAGCACAGGGAACTATACACAATATTTTACAGTAACCTATAGGGGAAAAGAATCTGAAAAAAATAGATACATATGTATGTATAACTGAACCACTTTGCTGTACACCTGAAACTAATACAACGTGTAAATCAACTATACTTCAATTAAAAATAATAAATGCTGTCTTTGCTTTGCATGATAGTGTGAGACTGTAAAAATTGATCATGCAACCTGAAATCAAGCAAAAAAAAATCTTAATAATTAATGGAAAAATGATGATCATTCCATCACCTTTAAAATTTTTTGTCAAAACATTCAAAACCCTTTTACTGTCAGTTGTAAATATATAGGGAAATAAAAACTAGTAAAACTAATATTAATTTAGCACATTGTCACTTAAAACAATAGAATCATCCAGAATTAAAGTGTTCTAATTCTTTGTAAAAAAAAAAAAAAAAAACAACAAAAAAACAATAACCTCAATCTTGCACACTAGGACACTACAAATTCTGTACATTTAAAAACTTAGTTTTTCAAATATCATATAGTAATGCATATATGTGGAACCTAGAAAAATGGTACAGATGAGCCGGTTTGCAGGGCAGAAATAGAGACACAGATGTAGAGAACAAACGTATGGACACCAAGGGGGGAAAGTGGCGGGGGGTGGAGGTGGTGATGGGATGAATTGGGAGATTGGGATTGACATATATACACCAATATGTATAAAATAGATAACTAGTAAGAACCTGCTGTATAAAAAATAGATAAAATAAAATTCAAAAATAAACCACTTAGTTTTTATTTGATATCGTTTAAAATCAGATTATTTTAAATCAGTTGAGTCAGGAAAACCCCTCTCCCCTGCTCTCTGCCTTTGCTAAATTAGCCTCCTTCAAGAGGGGAGGGCCCACTTCCGTCCTCCCCATCCACTAGCAGAGGGCTGCTTAGGTAAACGCCCTCCCCTCCTCCGGAGCAGATGGGCAGGGACAAGGTAAGCCTCTGGTTACATTTTTAAAATAGTGTTGAGAGAGAGGGAGGGAAGCCGGCAGGGAGGCCCACCTGACAGGAAGGGCAGGTTCTTCTGCCTCCCGTCTCAGCTGAGCCTCACACCCCGTCACCTTGTCACGCTGGGGAACCATCAGCCCAGCCCCGCACATTCGAGGGCACTAAGCTCTCCCCACACAGCCTTTCCGTGAGAATCTGTCCTTCCCACTGGGTTTCTCTGTTCCTCAGGGACCTCCCCTCACACAGAAAGAAATCCCTTCTCCTAGCTCAGTTCCTGCATCCAGGCCCTGGGCAGCCTCGGTCACTCAGCCAGTGCCGTGGATGGCTCTGTGGGGAAAATGGAACAATGGGTCCAGGGTGTGGGCCTGGGTCACTTGAGCAAGGTGGAGAGGTGGGTGCTGGGCCCCCCCAATGGCCCTTTCTTGGCCTTCTTCTATGCCCCAGAGGGAACCCAGGCCCTGGAAGGGAAGCAATCCAGCCCTCTGTCTTCCCGACAGTGGCAGCTGAGCCCATGACACCGCCTTCTTCCATCCATCTGACCTGCCTCACCCTCAGCCCCTGGTCAGCTCCTTCCTCAGTGGCCGGCACTGCCCCTCCGCTGGGCACGGACGTGGCTGTGTCTTGCTCCTGAATTATTCTCAGGCTTGCACACCTTCTGCCTCCCCTGCTAGACCTCTCACCCAGGCCCTCAATTAACGTTTGCTGGCTGATTATTTGTCTCTTGATGGATTGAATGACAAACCAGTCCCAAGAGGTCTGAGCTTGTCCTCGATCATCTCTGGCCTGAGGGGTTCCCAGGATGTCTGGAGTGCTGGCCTTCGTGGAAAGAATGATGGAGAGGTACACTGAATGCTTTAGGACCGTAAGCCTGAGGACTGGGGCGCACAAGGCCTTGGAATCAGGCTGACCTGGGCGGACTTCCAGCTCTGCAGCTCACCTGATAGCCTTGGACAAATTTATTACCTTTTCTGAATATCAGTTTCCTCATCTGTAAAATGGGGATGATGATACTCACTTGGAAGGATGCTTGAGGATTCAGTGAACTTTAATGCATATACAACGCTTAGGCACAAAAGTCACCTAACTATCACCCAAAGTGTATGTGCAGGTGGAGTCTGGCTTCTTGCATTTGTTTGTTTGTTTTTCTCTTTGTGCACGTGTGTGTGTGTGTGTGTGTGTGTTTAAATGCCCTTTCATTCAAACTCAGCCTGCAGGGCTGGGCAAAGGGTGACATGCTTGAGGAGCACTAAGATTTTTCCCAATGTGTCACAGGTCCTTTCCCAATCCACTAACAACAGAGGTAATTTCTCAGCAGCAGCAGCAACAACATTACTAACACTCTGACCTTTCCCCAGGGGTTTCTGTTGATGTTACTTCCCCCTGTGAGGAAGCCAGCACCAGATTCTTATCCCTCTTCTCCTTAAGGGGAAAGTGCCTTGGAGGAAAACTGAAGCAACTCAGCAGCACGACAGCTGCAAGCTGGTCATAAGTCCCAGGTGTCGCTCCCGTTTCCGTGCACAGGGGCTGCCTCAGCAGTGGGGAGGGTCACCAGCAGTGGGGAGAGTGGTGACCAGTAACTTCCCCTTAAAAGCGGTCTGATCAGGTCACGGCCTGGGAATGGAGGGAAAGGATCTGGCTGGCATTGGGGTTACTCAGTTGAGTTTGACCCCATGGACCAAATTAACTAACCAGCCCCTGTGCCAGTGAAGTCTCAGAAGCCACAGTGTTCAGGGAGAAAATGAACTCAAGTTACTATTACATAGACCTCACCTAATCAGTTGAATTTAGTGAGTGTCTAATATACCGAGGGACCAAGAAGATACCACAGGCTTTGCTTTCGTGGAGCCCTTTGTTCCTTAAAAGTAACTTTTTAAATGATCTAGCACCATCTCCATGTCACGATGACATAAATAGCATAGATACCACTATTGGCATTTTACAGACAGATAGCACGGGAGAGAGACTAAGTGAAGTAGCCAACATCACTGCACAGCATGTCGAGGAATCCAGGGCTCCTATCTCTTGTCCCTTTGTTTCTTTTTGTTTGGTTTTCTCTTGTCACTGCTCCAGGCTGTTCTTCACACAGCAGCCGGAGTCATCTTTTAGATCTCAAAGGAGACCATTCACTCCCTTGTGTCCACCCTCCCATGGCTTCCATTAGAAGTAGAATACAACCCAGGAGCCTTACTTCTCTGCTGCTGGGTTGTATTCTCCAAGCTCCTTTCTTGTCCACCTCTCACGCCATGCTGCCTTCCTTCCGCCCATCCCCAGACCTCTGCCCATGCTATCCCTTCTCCCCCGTGGTTCTTCACAGCCTGCCTCCTCGTCGTCAATCACAGGATCTTCCCAGACTTCCAGGCCACTCTGACCTACTGGCCTGGTTTTACTCTCTGGAACTGTTTTTTTCTTGTCTCCCACCATCAGAATATTGGCCTGCTGGGGTCAGGGACTTTGTGACTTTGTCTTGTTCACGCTGCCCTCCCAGCACCTAGAATGGGGCCTGATATGCAGCAGGTAATAAAGGTTTTTTGAATCCATGGATGCTATACTGCATTTATAAAAGAAAGAGAGAAAAAGTCCTGGGGAGAAGAAGTTCTGGGAGAAAGAGGTTATTAACTATAGGAAAGGATATGCCTTGAATAACGTGAATTACTGCCGTGAGAGACGGCAGGAGCCCTGCTGGATCAGCCCATCCCCACCCAGTCTAATGTCCTCTCCCACCCTACAGATCTGCCCAACAAACAAAATCCAGCAGTAACTCTAAGCAGACTCTAAATCGGCCTTAACCCCAGGCCTACCTGGTAGAAGTAACATCTCTAAATTTACAACCACGCCCCCCAGTCATCACCTGAACTTACTACTCTAATTGCAATGTGAACCCATAACCACAGTCTCCTCTACTTGATGGGCCCATTACAGAACCAGCTAACTCCACACCCATTCCAGTTCTGCCATAAGTAACCCTAACTAACTATGCCTCAGTTCCATGACTGGATGCTGCCATGCAGGTGTGAACTCAAATCAGAGACACCGAAAGCTGGGAAAGCCCTCAGGGGTCATCTAATTTCTTCCCTTTGTGGTTAATATTACAATTAATAAGTACCATCATTTATTTTCTATTTGTCCCCTTGGTTCCTTGTTCCTTTTTCTTGCCCTCTTTTAGGTCAACCACTTATTACTTGGTATTCAATTTTACTTTCTTTTTTGGCTTTTTAGCTAAACCTCTTTATTTTATTCTTGAAGTATTTGTTCTAGGGATTACAATATGCATCCTTAATTTATTACATATAAGAACTTAAACCAGTATAATTCCCTTTTACTATTCCCCCATCCTTTGTTCTACTGTTTTCACATGCTTTATTTCTTGACGACGTTATAAGTCCCATGATACATTCTTGTTTTGCTTTAGACAATTGTCTTTTCAAGAAATTAAGAACTGAAAGATTATTCTGTTAAAGTTACCCATATACTTATAATTTCTGGTGCTCTTCATCCTTTTCTGTAGATCCTGCAGAACTTTACAATTCTCTCCCCACCACCATGGACACGGTGGCCTCTCTACCCTTCCATCCCCCCTTTCACAAAGGCTTCAAAATCTTCAAGTTTCATTCCAGTTCCCAGAGTGCGGTTGACTGCCAAGGTAAAATTTTAAGCATTTCCAAACTCCCTAAGGATGGGTCCAGATGGAGCCATGAGAGAGGAGTGGGCAAGTAACAAGGGGTTCCCCCCCTTCCTCCTTCCTATACCACCTCCCCCTTCCCTGCTTCTAACCTCGCTCTAAAGGGCATCTGTCTGATCCCAGAATGCAAGATTCAACTACTACATTTATCTATTGCTTTTACGTCTGTTCTTCCCTGGGGGAGGGAGGAAAGCAGATACCCTTTCGGCAGAGTCTGGATCCCCTTCAGCCACCCACAGGCTCTTAGGGAGCCCCATGCAGGCCCTGTGCCCGGTGAACAGAAAGGCAGAGATGGTGAGGGCTGCGTGGAAGACAAGGGGCTACTACACTGGTTGGGAGACCATGTGCACCCGTCCTCAGGAGACCAGTAGTCCGATCTTCTCTGTTTTTCCTTCTTCTCCCTCCTCTTCCCCTTTCTTTCCCTGCCAATCAGCGAGGATTGGTAGAAATGTTGGTTGGAATAAATGTAACTGGGTAAGAAGAGAGAATCAAAGAAGTCCTCAGATTCTGGACTCTGCTGAGGATGTTGCCTCCAAGGCCCCTCCCATCTCTAAAGATCATTGCAAGAGATAATACGGAGTTTCTCAAAGCCTTGGGAACATACAGGTGAGGACAAACCAAAGGCTGTGCTGATGAGCAAGGATTTGGAGACGATACGGGTAAATGCTGGAGTGAGTCCTCTGAAGGGTTATGAAGGGATAAGGGATGCTAGGAGCATGTTCTTCTAAGCTTGGAGGCAGTGAATGGAGAGGTGCACAGCTGGCACCAGGCCAAGCCCCTTCCTGGCTTCCAAGTCCCCCAGCACTTTGTTCCTCCTTCTCCTCCATATGTGTTCCCAACCCCTCCAACAGCTGACGTCTACTCATCCCACAGAACATACTCAATACCACCACTAAGGTTTCCACAGTTACTGTTACCATTTCCTCTCCTCTTATTTTTTTTCTGATCGAGTGTTCTGAAGTCAGTAAGACCTGTGTTCAAATCCCAACTAGACCACTGCCAGTTGGGTGACCTTGGATAATTCACTTTCCTCATTGAATTTGGGTTTACTCATCTGTAAACATGGACATATTTTCTTCTTTATTTGGAAAATTCTTTATGAATGAATATAATAGGCATAAAATTCATATCCTTAAAATATAAAGATTTCATCTAAAACAACAAGAAATACACAAAGACAAAAACAGTAAGTGAATGGGGTCATGAACAGATAATTCCAAAAAATGAACTGTGAGTAGCTAATAAACATTTCAAAACATGTTTAATATCATTAATCATAAAAGTGAAAATTAAAGAAGTGAAGCACATTTTGCTTATGAAAAGCTACTGCAGTTTTAATCTAAAATAATATTTCACGGACGGACATGTGAAAATGGACAATCTCTGCTTGGTTGTTAGGAATGCTTTTTGGGACACAATCTGGCAATATGTACCAGTGGCTTTGACCAGGCTGATACACTTTGACCTAGTAATTTCACTTCTAGAAATCTGTTTGAAGGATATAATCAGAGATGAGGTCAAAGATGAATATTCACAGATGTTCAGATATTCATACCAGAGTTATTAATAGGAAGTTCTTGAAAACAGAAATCTAAATGACCATGAGTAAAAGAATGCTTAAATTTTTATGATGCCTCCTTAAAGTGGAATTGTGCAACTATTAAAAATAATATTTTCAAAGATAGTTAATAATATAATGATTATAATACAATGCTTGCTCATAAGTAAGATATAGCATTGCATAAACTGTGTAATACCAGTTTTATGCAGCTATATTTATTTACACTTATATTGTATGTCATTGGAAAAAAGACAGAGAAACAATCACATCAAAATGTTATAATAGTAATTTGAAAGGTTGTGCATGATGTTATCGTCTTTCTTTATGTGATCTATATTTTTCCACAATAAACAACTGTTACTTTTAAAATCAGAAAATAAAACTGTTATTTAAAATCACAATTACACAGTTTGACTCAATAACTTCTCTTCTTCAAATCTATCCTAAAAAAAGAATCAGAAATTCAGAGAAAGATGTTGGTACAAAGATGTTATTGAACTATTAGTTATAATTTCAAAAGATAGAAAAACAGATGTCCAGCAGGTGGGGAAAAGTTAAAAAGCTAGTTGTATATCCATATAATGGGGCATTGTGAAGACACTATAGATGCTTTTTTAGAATTTTAATATTTATGAAAATATTTCTGTTATACAGGTCAGTAAAAAAATAGAAAATTGTACATACCATGTTCTATCACATGTTTAAAATGAATTTTAAAAACTGTAATATACACACATAAATGTTAATCATCTGTTGTTGCATGACAGACGATTTTTTTTCTTGTACTTTTTTATTATTTTCATATACCATGTCTATAATGAACACTAATTACTTTATGACCAGAAAAGAAAAAAAAACAAAACAAAACAGGAAAAAGAACAATGGAGAAAGGGTGTGAGAGGAAATAAACTCCTGTGTTGGGGAATGCAGCTAATGACTATCTCACAAGATCGCTGGGAAGATTAGATGAGGTAACAGATGTGAATGTGACTAGCGCAGTGCCTGGCACACAACAGGTGTTGAATCAATACAGATTCATCCCTTCCTCTCCCCCTATCCCCACACCCATCTTTCCCATTCTGCACTCTATGCGCCATTGGCAGCCTGTCCTGCTCTCCTTCACTCGAGTAACATTTGCCTCCCCCGTGGTCTGTTGGCCCAGCTCCAGGCAAGGAGCTCCAGGCAGCCTTGCTGACCAGAGACAGAGGAACAAGGATGACACCTGCTTCCCTCTGCCCACACAACCCACACATGAGGTCTCTTCTCAGGGATGACATCTAGGGAGGTCAGGTTTGCATGGAGTAAAGGTGTGAGAGGTGAGTTTCCTTGTAAATGGATAGTTCCTTTCTCCTCTTTCTACTCCCCAGTCTAGAACTGGCAGGCAGAACACCCAGGCAAAGAAGGTAGGGGAAAAGGGTATTGGTTGAATGGCTCCAAGAAAGGTTCCCATGCCAACCATTCCTCCCTCGCCGATAATGCTGTTCTGTCATTAGACCTAAATGATGGTTCAGTAGTGCTCTTTCCGGGCACCTCTTGCAATGCAGGTTCCCTTTGGGGGACAAATATATTAGGTCTCTAATCCCCTAATATGCATGTATTTATCAGCTCCCCTTCAGAAGGCACATGTGTGACAGCCTCAACGTATGGTGGCTGAGCGGGGAACTACCAAGGACAGGCATATGTGGGGATGGGGGTCTGGAAACTTTCCATCAGCAAACCTGTAACGAGTCTCCTGCCATGTGCCGGGCGCTACTATATCATAGAAGATACAGACTGACAAAGGCAAGGTCTGGTCTTCAAGTCTCTTACTCTAAAAGTGAAGAAGGAAGACAAATTTGTGGAAAATAACAGCAAAAACACATGGTCAGAATAGAACTGCATGACTGATGGGACCTTCAAAGCTCTCAAGATCGACTGTCTAAGTGATTACTAAGTGACTGTTACAGGTAGTAAGCATAAGTGATACAGGGCTCAGAGCTGGGTTGAGCCAGGACTGTCTAAGTAGGCTTCACATACGGAAAGATTTGTTAGCACTGGATGGGTGGAGAGGCTGGGCCTTCAAGACAAGTGAGGCACAGAGCTAGGCAGTTACTTGAGAGGAGGGGCGGCGAGCAGACTGTTGCAGGAGGTCGGTGAAGGGGAGGTGGAAGAAAAAGTGTGCACAAGTGAGTTGGGGTCAATTTTCAGAGGACCCAGGACACCAGGTTTGGGTGTCCGGACTTTGTCCTTGGACAGTGAGAGGTGACTTGGAAAACAGAAGTTTCTGAAGATGATTCTAACACTGGTGGGAGAGGGTAGGAACTGATAGGAGGTGGAGACAAGGAGATGAGCCAGGAGACATTCCAGGCCCAAGTGTGAAGACAGGGGAGTGGATTAGGACTGTGGACGTGGGAGGGAGAAGAGAACGCCAGGGACATTCAAGGGAAGACTGGCAGGCCTTGGGGGCTGAGGAGTGGCTGGACAGCCAGTCCGCTGCACCCTTTGTAAGTGCCGCTGCCCCAGGAGGACTCAGAGTCCCCAGGGGCTGGAGAGGAAGCACACTTTTGGCCAGGGTTTCCAGGATTTGTGTAGCCAGCCATAGACTGGCACCCAGGGCAGGGGTGGAGTCGGGGAGAGGGGCGGCCTCTCCTATTCTCTCGGACAACAATACTCCTCAGCCAGCCATTTTCTGTGGTTGAAATGAGGGTCCTTCTCCCGCCAGTCCCTCACCCACAGGAAATCTGAGTCCCTGGAGCCCCCAGCTGTGAATACAGTCTGTTCAATATCCAAAGGTGTATTTAACTTAGGCCCCGTGGGACCCTCTCAGGGGACCAAGGCAGCCAAGCACTGCTCAGTCAGTCAACATGGCTTTATGAGCACCTACTCCGTGCCAGGCAGGTGCTGAAGGCTGAGGACACAGGGCCATAACTGCAATGCAGCCAGACACCTGCTAGTCACGGTCTGTGCCAGGTGTCACACAGCAGAGGATGGGGCTGGAACATTCAAGGGGAAGTGAAAAAAAAAAGGCTCTATGGGGGAGGTGATGTTGAATAGAATCTTGAAGGAAGAACAAGGGCTTGTCAGGTGGACACAGGTAGGAGGAGAGTGGATCACATTCCAGGAGATGCCACATGCCCAGGCCTGAAGTGGCACGGTGAACCCGGGGAACCACCAGTCCTGGGTCAAGCTGCAGGGGCGGAAATGGGACTGGAGAGAGGAACAAGGTCCAGATACAGAGGATACCTGTGGGCATCCCAAGGCGAGTAAGTGTTATTCTGCAGATCCTGGGGCGCCACTGGAGCACAGACATGGCCACTTGCTCTTGGACCTGCCTCTGGGAGACTGTTTTCCCTCCAGCTGAGCTCTGGTAGTCCAGGTGAGGCACAGGTGATGAGGGAGAAAACCATCTCTGTACAACTCCCCCTCCACCAGGCAGACTCCCACTTCAGGGCTTCACACTGCCTGTTTCCTCCACCTACAATGCTCTTCCTCCAGATCGCCGCCCCTCCCCCCGTCATTGATTTCCTCACCCCTTCTATTCTTTCTTTCCATAGCCCTTATCATCTCTTGCATAATATACTTCCTTATCACATCCATTATTCATTGTCTGTTTGCTAGAATGCAAGCTCCAGGAGGTAAAGATCTTTACTTTGTTCCCAGTCTGCATCCCAGTACCTAGAACCGTGCCGGGCACACGCAGCCGCTCAATACGCGGGAGCAGTGAATGAGCGAATGAATGAATGAAAGCAGAAACTGTCTTTGTAATCCCGACGTCCAACACAGAGCTTGGCACTAAGAGGAGCTGTGATGATTAGGAGAAAGATGGAAGGAAGGAAGGGGCCAAGGAGTGAGTGCACCCGGGTTTCCACGGCAAACCCCAAGGCCTGGTTTGGACCCCAGCGTGGCGCCGCACCGGACACCCCCATCCGCCCAGCGGGACACTTGGCAGGGCCCGGGGCGAACGTGCCACTCGGAGAATCAAGGCTTCCTCGGCGAGGCCGCCCTGCCAGGCTGCCTAGTCTTGCATCCCAGAAAAGCCCCTCCACCCCCCCGAACGCTGGCCCGGCGGGTCCCAGCACGGGCACAAAGGCTCGCAGCAAGGCCGCGGCAGCGGAAGCCTGGGCGGGGTTTTAGAGGAAGCAGCCTCACCTCGGGGCCCCGTCCCGATCCCGCCCCGAGAAAGAGAAAGAACTTGGGTTCGACTGCACCCGCCACCCACCCAAGCAGCTTGGCGGGCAGGCCACGCCTCCACGGCGCTGCCTCTCTCTCTCAGACGCCAGGGACCCCTTAAATAGGGCCCCTAGCCCTGGAAATAGCACGGTGTCCCCGTGCCCTTTTGTAATTTTAGAGCGACATTATTTTTATTTAGATAAACAGAAAGCTACACAAACTAAACAGAAATGTAAGAATAGGCTTGGGGCACGGATAGAAGGGCACTTGCCTCTATCTGAAACGTTTATTCCTTACAGAAAAATAAATGATTGGAAGCAAAGGTGAAAAAAATCTTAGCTTCAATTAAATTAGGTGGTGAAAATGTGGGCGCTGGTTGTATTATTCTTTTTACTTCTCTGTAACTTTAAAATATCTCAAGATTCAAAAATCAAATAAACATAAAGAGGAGCAACAAGATTCATATTTTCTTTTTCAGGATGATTATTTGGAGGTTTGCTGAATTACTGAGTATCCTGGATTCCAGCCTCGGCACTGCTGTTTCACCAGTTGGGAGATCAAGGCACCCATGACAGCTCTGTGGGAAGAAGAGATCTGTGTGTGTGTGGGGGGGTGGGGGTTAAGGTGTGGGTAGGGTGGGAGGCCAAGGCACTTTCTTAGGATCTTTCAAGTCTCCCCGCACAGGGAACCAACTTCTCTTCCCACTGAAAGGGCAGGCCTACTTCCTTGGCTTCCTGCATGTTTTATTTTCTGCATCTGAGCTAGAGGTCAATTGTTGCCACATGAATTAGAGGGTGGAGGAGTTTGCTGAACAGAAAATGACACCTCAGAGGTGGACTCCCGCAGGAGGGGTGCAGCCAATGTCATCACTCAGGTCTATTTCTGTCACTGCAATCTCTGAGTGAGTGGGGAATTTACGAGGATGCTCATGGACTCCTCGGATAAGGTGAAACCCAGCACCCCTAAATAGCACCCTCCAGTTCCCAGGAAAATACGTGAAAAATCTGCAGATTCCTATTCATCCACAATCCATTGAAAGTTTACAAAGCACAGAAAGTTTTCTTCCTGTGTTTTTGAGGAGATAAGGGAGAAATCTTTTCTTTCCTTTTTATAATGTTCTGAGCATCTCACAGGGTCTCAAGGTTGGTGTAAACTCAACCCCCATCTCTTGAATCTCCATGAAATCAATGACTCTCTGGTGATGTCTTAGTCAGTTTGGGCTGCTGTAACACAAACCCATAGACAGTACGGCTTAAACAACAGAAATTTATCTCTCGTATTTCTGGAGGCTGGGCAGTCTAAGATCAAGGTGCTGGCTGATTCAGTTCTTGGTGGGTGCCCGTTTCCTGGCTTGTAAGTGGCCACCCTCCCGCTTCATGGCAGAGAGAGGAAGCTCTGGTGTCTCTTCCTCTTCTTATGGCACTAATCCTATCATGGGAGCTCTACCCTTTCTAAACCTAATTACCTCCCAAAGGCCCCACCTCCTCATATCATCACATTAAAGTCAGGGCTTCGACATATGCATTTGGGGGGACATAACCATTCAGTCCACAACAGGTGGGAAGTGACTTGGTAGCCGACCCTCATGGGTACATAAACACCCCCTCTGACTGATGCATACGCAGCCTCCCTTTGAACTTGCCCAGTGGCTGGAAGCTCACTACCTGAGTCCACCGGACACAGTTCTGCTCTTTGGGGTGTACTATATTTGGCCTTTATCCACAAGGCATCCCTTCCCATATTTATAGACTGCGTGTTACTTTCTCTAGGCTAAATGCCCTGGCTCCTCCCATTGGGTCTCCCACTCTCTGATTGAACAGGTCTGTGCAATGTGAAGGATGCTTCCAGAGTACTCTGAAATTCCAAAAGATTGTTAAGTGATCAATCCACTAGCCATGGAAATGATGGCTTGAGGTTCACTGGGCTATAAAATAACCCAGAGCTGTTTACTTCGCGGTCAGCTGGGTCATGGAGTTGGTTGAAGATAGAGTGAGACCTCCTAGAATTATTTAACTTGGGCCCCACATTGGGTTCAGAAATTTCAGCAGTTCTTTACAGGAATATTCATCCAACTACTGCTCCATGAAAGTGTCAACTGTCAACTCCTCAGGGCAATAGAAGGCTAAGGAATCCTCCACAATGAATTCAGAAAATGGACAATTTAGTCTGACCTAAATCCTTAAAATACATGTATCTTTTAGGTTCAGGTGGCCCTCCATATGTCACCATTTTAGGGGTTGGGCAAAGAATTCAGCTGAAGTGAATGTTTGCTGTGAACTGGAGGTATTGGCCAGTACTCCTGATCTCCAGGGAATTGGGCCAGAGCAGAGAGCCACATTGGGGTGGGTAGGGCAGGGGGAAACTGCAATTATGAAGGAAGAATAGGTGCTGGGGCGCCCTGACTTTCTTCCTGAAACACCTCATCATCCTTCCTGCCTCACCTAGAATCTAGGCCAGCTCCCTGGTGGCTCTTCACCGTTTCCCCTCCCCTGCCCCCAACTTTAGAGATTTCCTTCAGAAGGCTGTGGGTACAGTGAGCGAGGGCCTGAGTCAGCAGCCATAGTTTTTAATCTGGGTTGCCTGCCGACTCAGCTTTAAGCTGGATAATTACACTGGGCAGGGCACAGTGTCTAATTCAACATTTCGCAGCTCCTGGGACCCAGCCAGGCATCTATACATGTCAGGAGGCCCTAGGGACATAGAACAACAGGGAAGGGATTTAAAGACCCAAACAGCTACTCTTTAAAATGGGGTGCTAGGCTCTGGGCACCCAGCTTACCATATGCCTCTAGGGCATGAGACACTTTTGAAAAGGCCTGGGTGGTTTCTTTCTGGGCCTGATGGGGCTTGAGGAGGTCCGTAGACAACACCCGTGTTTTCCCCACCCAAGTTCTGAAATACAGACTCAGCAGATAGAGGGGGAAATGTCAGCTCCATTACCTGCCCTCCTGAATTCTTTTCTCCATTCACACAGTTCCCCTCCGTGGGGAGGGATGATGGGTGGGGAGCAAGCAGCCAGGAAGGTACAGAGAACTAGTCATTTATTTCTAAGGAAAGAGGATTGAGATGCGGGGTAAAGCATTTTGGTTAGGAATTGGCTGGGGAAGTTGGAAAGGAGTTGAGGGAGGCCATTAAGTCTCCTGGGCAGGGCAGGGACAGAGCATTTGATTTAATTCCACCGAATTTTCTGAGCATCCGCTTGTAACAAGTGCAAAAACAGAGGAGGGACCAACATTTCCTCAGGGCGACATTCTAAAGAAGGTGAGCAGATAAAGGGTGGCCCTGATCAAAGGAAAAGCAAGGAAGCATAAAAAAAAAAAAAACCCACATGGCATAAATGACATCCTATCCAGAGGCAGGGGACTGCGCTAGGTAGAGCACACCTTAAAATCCCAAATGAACCGTGGCAGTGTTTATGTTTGGAGAAATAATTCCCCAGGGGGAGGAAAAAAACAATCCCAGAAAAGTCCCAAGTCGAGCGGTTTGCCTGACTTACACCTCTGCACCGGCCACAGCTGCTTTCTGCCAGGCTGGAACTCTGCTTGTGCTATGCTGTCGCTGGCATTCTAAGATAATCTTCTCCCCAAGTGACCCTGCAGCAGTTCTGGGGGCCTTACATCAGCCTCCAAGGAGCCAAGGTTGTTTTACCTACCCCTTTGTAAAACTGTTCCACACGCGGGATCTTGAAACCAAATGGCAGGTCAGGGTTAGAGAAATTTCTCAATGTATTATTAGTCTTCCCCCATGAGTATTAGAATTGTCTGCCCTTTGGGGCAACAAGTGCTTTCACCCTTGAGAAGGGACTGACCTTTTCCAGCAGCTTCTCTCCATCACAACAGTCCCACCTGCCTGACAGCGTGACTGACCAGATCTCCCAAGTCCTGACAGCTGCTCTGAGCTACCACTGCTGCCACCGTGCCCAGGCAAACCAAGGTGCTGGCTTCTGTACCCAGAAGATGATTCTGCCTGGCTCTGCAAAGGCATTACCTTACCGGCACTCACAGGCCAATTACGGTCCACCCTGATTTAATAAGACATTAATGCTAAACAATAACAAAGGATTAATTTAGGCAAATAGAGAAGCCCACAAGCTTCAATGCTCCGTGTGTCAGATTGATTTGGCCCCTTTGGGGCCAGGGCTGGGTCCCGCAGGCCACAGGGTTGGTAGAGGGAGTTGTATCTTTTAAGGATGACTTCTGAGGGGAGGTGTGTACGGATCGTTACATCTGCCCAGGGATTTGTCTGGTAGAGTAAGTCTGAAGCTGGACCTGAGGCGGTTTCAGCCAGGGGCGTGTGGGGCAGGGCCAGAGGCCTGACCTCTCCCGGGCTTAGTTTCCATTTCTGGTCTTTGGGCAGCAAGACATACCAGAGAGTGTCATGCAAATGAATATGACCTTCGGGCCACAGGGAGTAAAGGGTGCTAATCTTTCCTAGAATCTTCTACACTACTTATCAGAGTATCCAGCTCTTAGAAACCACTCAGCAAAACAAATATTTGTTAAACAAATGAATGAATCTGTCTCCTCCCTGCCAGAAATCCCCCAACCGAAAAGGGAAGCAAGTTTTGGGTGAGTCACAAATATTCCAATTGTATCCAAGACCTTCCATTTCCATATTGTCTCTGGTTCTAGGAATTTGCTGAGAAACAGCACAGCAAGGCTTTGCTTTATAATGAAACAATGCTCCCAAAAAGTTGTGTGTAAATCAGATTTTTGGAAAAGAATTAGTATTTTAAATGCACAATGGGAATTGGTTATTTTAGGAATGCTGTGAATTTGTATAGAAAGTGAGTAATTTGTTAAATTAGCATAAGGTGAAATCAAGCTAAATCACAGAAATTAGGCACACACGTGGATACACACTCACTACACACTCCCACATCTCTCTTTGTTGCTAAGGGAGCAATCTTAAATAAAGATTACATTACTTTATTCAAAAAGAAAAAAAAGAGAAGAAAAATCAGTGGTACTACTGCCCTTGAAAATGCAACCAAGTGATAGGGATTCTCCTTATCTTCCAGGATTACAGCCACTGATTCCCAGTAGGGGAAGAGGGGAAAACAGGCTGGTGCATCGCCAATCACCAGTTGGCTGATTAGATTCTGGGAAGCCAGTGAGTCACACTGTGGCCCCTGTGGGCAACCCACATGTGTCCTCATCAATGACCATGAATCTGCTCTCAGAAGGAGAGGGTGGGACCCTTGAAGCCCTAGGGGCAGACCCAGTCTGGAGCATGGGAATGGAATAGGAAATGAACAGACATGGAGAGGACCAACTCCAAACCCCAGACAAACGCCACTAATTGGGCTTTGCAGCCTCAACCGCAGGAGGTAGAGGCATTGAGGGTTCTTTCGGAGGGCAGTGTGTGTGGGGTGTGGATGGAGGTGGGGATGGAGTTCCCTCCAGCCCCCAGATTTCTTCCTCTAGTGGTGAGGGAAGTGCTGGGGGGCTCGGTGCGTGTGGTAGACTAAATTACTCTTTCCCAATAGTTAATGTTCTCCCTGCAGGAGGATTTTAAGTCACGATGGGCCATCCCACATGCTTTAGACAATGAAATATGAGTGGAAGTGACCTGGGTCATTTCCAGGCAAAGGCTGTAAGAGCTAGCACCCATGGTCACCACAGTGTTCCTGATAGTGACGGCGGTATCATCCTGGATCCCAGAGGGACCATGACACAGAGAAGAGCCCAAGCCAACCTGTGCTAGACGTGCAGAATAAGCAAGAAATAAACATCTGATGTCTTAAACCACTGAGATTTGGCGATTGTTTATTACCATGGCATACCGTTGCCTATACAGATGGGCGCATGTATAGATACAGATGGGTGAGCGTGTAGCCTGTAGGAAGATCCCACAGAACCAAGGAACATACATAATTGGGCCGACCCCTCAGGGAGGTGGGGAAGGAAGATGGAGGGCGAGTGTGCAACTCCCAGGTTACTCCTGAGCCCTGAGGAACCAGACCTCAGAGATCTGAGGGCAGGCTTGTCTTGTCTCTGGGAGATTAAGATAACTTTCAATGGAACCTTGTTAATAGTTTTCCCCAAGCGAACAGAATTTTCGTTTTTGCACTCTGACCTTTCCCAGCTGTCCATCCATATCTGTGGATTAAGCATGAACTAATACCCAGTCCCGGGGCTCTGCCTCTCAAAGCAAGCTGTGTTCCAGATGCAGATCACATGAAGCCCTGTTGGGAAGAAAAGCCTAACATGCAAGAAATATGTAGAAGCGAGAAAGTGCAGAACCAAATGATAAACACTGCAGTCCTTGTTTTGGTTTTAATTATGGTAAAAATATACACTACATAAAATATACCACCTTAACCATTTTTTCAGTGTACAGTTCAGTGGCATTAAGTTCATTCAGGTTTTTGTGCAACCAGCACCATCATCATCATCACAACCATCATCTCCAGAATGCTTTTCATTTTGCATAACTGAACCTCTGAACCCATTAAACACGAACTCCCCATCTCCCTCCTTCCACCCCCCAGCAACCACCATTCTGCTTTCTGTCTCTGTGACTTTTGACCACTCGAGGTGTCTGCCATCTTTTTTGCTCAGGTTGAAGGACAGTGGTCTCCAAATCTTTTTAACCACAAACTCCCATCAGGTAAATAAGTTGGCACACACACCACCAATGTATCTATCATCATTAATTTATAAATTAATACATTTATATCATTCTACTAATGCATTAGATGTATTTTTTTGGGGGGGGGTTGTGTTTTTTAATTTTTTAATAGCTCTTTATTGGAGTATAATTACTTCACAATACTGTTAGTTTCTTTTGCACAACAAAGCGAATCAGCCATATGCATACATGTCCCCACATCCCCTCCATCTTGAGCCTCCCTCCCATCCTCCCTGTCTCACCCCTCTAGGTGGACACAAAGCACCGAGCTGATCTCCCTGTGCTATGCTGCTGCTTCCCACCAGCCAACTATTTTACATTCGGTAGTGTATATATGTTGATGCTACTCTCACTTCCCCCCAGCTTCGCCCTCCCACCCCATGTCCTCAAGTCCATTTTCTATGTCTATCTCTTTATTCTTGCCCTGCAATTAGGTTCATCAGTACCATTTTTTGTTTTTTTTTAGATTTCATATATATGCGTTAGCATACGGTATTTGTTTTTCTCTTTCTGACTTACTTTGTGTGACAGACTCTAGGTCCATCCACCTCACTAGAAATAACTCGATTTTATTTCTTTTTATGGCTGAGTAATATTCCATTGTATTTATGTGCCTAAACATATAGAGAGCAGAAAAGCTTTCAGTCCTTCTTTTTTTGTTTGTTTGTTTTGCTTTGTTTTTTGCGGTATGCAGGCCTCTCACTGTTGTGGCCTCTCCCATTGTGGGGCACAGGCTCCAGACGCGCAGGCTCAGCGGCCATGGCTCACGGGCCTAGCCGCTCCGTGGCATGTGGGATCTTCCTGGACCGGGGCATGAACCCATGTCCCCTGTAACGGCAGGTGGACTCTCAACCACTGCGCCACCAGGGAAGCCCCCAGTCCTTCTTTATAAGAAAACATTTACACGATCTGGGTGCAAGGTGTGTTTATTTCTGTAGCTATCTATCTGTACACATATTAAAAAAAAAAAAGCCACAAGTGCCCATCAACAAATAAATGGATCAACAAAATGTGATATATACATACAATGGAACATGATTCAGCCTTGAAAAGGAATGAAATTCTGATAAATGCTACAACATGGATGAACCTAGAAAGCAATATGCTAAGTGAAGTAAACAAGACCCAGAAGAACAAATACTGTATGATTCCACCTACACGAGGTACCTAGAACAGTCATATCCATAGAGACAGAAAGTATAATGGAGGTTAACAGCGACTGGAGGGAGGGGGTGATGGAGAATTATTTCATGGTTACAGCGTTTCTGTTTGGGTTGAAGAAAAGTTCTGGAAATGGAGAGTGGTCATGGTTGCACAACATTACGCATGTAGTTAATGTCACTGAATTTTACACTTAAAAAAGATTAAAATGGTAAATGTTATGTGTACCATACCACAAGAACAAACAAACGTGAGTTTGCACTGATACCTCTGAATCCAGTCCAACACCACAGAGTTCATTTGGGCCTTTACTCTCCCTTGTTTGTAACTTCTTTCTCTGACAGCGAGAACACAGGCTTTTCTTATCTATAATGTGTTTACTTATTTGTTCACCCCAAGTATCTTCATTTTCAGAATTGCTAATGCAGACCCCTGTGAGAAACAAATTGACTCACCACATTATCTGTGTGGTTTATTTTTTCTTTAGCCTTATGATATCCAGTCAAAGTACTGTTTTCCAGAATTATGTGGGTTAGTTCTTTTCTCCTCCACCCCCCTTCAGTGTGGTGACCTTAATCACTTGTAATACAGTTACATTCATGTATTACAATTTGTATTTCATTTTGAGTTCACCCCACGTCCTGGTTGGTTTTTTTCTTAATTTACATACTGTAAAATTCACTTTTTATAACATTCTCTGCTGTGGGTTTTGAAAAATGCATAGAGTAGTGTATCCGCCACCACAAACACACGATACAGAACAGTCCCATCACCTCCAAGTTCCCTCATCAACTCCTGTCATCAGCTCCTCCTAAGCTCTGGCAACCACTGATCTGTTCTCTGCCCCTACCATTTTGACTTTTCTGGAATGTCATAGAAACAGACTCATATGATATGGAGCCTCTTAGCTCTGGATTCTTTCACTTACAAAATACATTTAAGGCTCATCCATGTCATCGTGTGAGTCAATACTTTGTTCCTTCTGTTGCTGAGTAGTACTCCAGCATGGATGTACCATAGTTTGTTCATTCACCAGGACATCTGGGTTGTTTCCAGTTTGGGGCAACTATGAATCAAGCTGCGGTAAGCACCTACACACAGGTTTTCATGTGAACATAGGTTTTTGTTTCTCCTGAGTAAATACCTAGGAAAAGAGTTCCTGGATCATAGAAGTGTACGGTTAACTTGATACAAGACTGCCAAACTGTTTCCCGAAGTGGCTGCGCCATCTGCATTCTCACCAGAAACATGAGGGTTCCAATTGCTCCAAACTCTTACCAGCACTTAGCATTATTAGGGTTTATGGGTATTTACATTTTTTGTTTTTGTCTTGTTTTATTCTAATGTGTGGTGGTATCAGAATGGTTTTAATTTAATGGTACTGAATAGAACTTTAGCAGTGAGGAATATGGGGCCAGGCAGAGACCAGCCCACTGCATTCTGAATCTCAGCTTCTGGGGCCCCCTACTCAAAGTTCTTCAGGTAAACAGGAAGACAGCAACAAGCCTAAGAAACAGTATTGTGTCTTTACCAATCCTTGCCTGATTCTCACAACTAATTCCCGTCTATAAGGTGCTTGTACACTTCACACTCATGATTTCTAATCTTCATAACCATCCTTTTAGGTAAATAATCATTAGGATTGCTCTCACTTTACACATGAGAAACTGACTTGGAGGTTAAATAACTTGGCCAAGATTACCCAGTTACAAGCAGCAGAACAAGGGCTCATGTCTGGATCAGCTCATTCTAGATCTTAGGCTTTTACCATTATCTGTGCAGGATGGAAGGGGGGTACCATTGTTTTCACAACTCAATTAATCCTGATTTTACTTTCAAAGACAAATATATCCACGTATTCTATAAATATTTACTGAGTCTCTACTATGGGGAGGCAAGCCACTCCTAGGTGAGGTGAGGGTTCAATGATTAATAAGATGTAGGTTTTGCCCTGATGGACCTACCCAAACACATATAATATAAATTCGATGACTCTCAAATTTAAGTCTTTGGCCTGGGCCACTTCCCAAAACTGCACTCACATAACCAACTGCCTACCTGACATCCCCACCTGGATGTCTAATAGAAATCTCAAACTCTAAGTGTCAAAAGCCAACCTCCTCTTCCCCAACTCTTACCAGACCTCATTTCATGATGACCCCACCCTTCCGGTGGCTCAGCCCTAAAGGGTTGGAGTCATCCTCGACTTCATTCTTTTTTTAACATCCATGTTCAAAGACTTGTGGGCTTTGCTTTGGAACATATCCAGAAGCTGACCTTGTCTCACCAGCTACAACACAACTACTTTGGTCCAAACTGCTGTCATCTCTCCCCCTGCCCCCTACAGTCTCTCCTGAGCACAAGTGACCCTGTTAAAATGGAGTCGATCAAGCCACTCACCCTCTAAGAAAAATAAAAGCCAATGTTCCTACGATGGCCTCTGGGGCACTGCACGATGAGGTTCCCTACGGCTGCTCTGACCTCATCTCCCATTAACCCACCCCACTTCACTCCACTCCAGCCACACTGGCCCCCACTGCTCCCGCTGGCCTTTCTTGCTTTGGAGGCTTTGCACGTGTAGTTGCCTTTGCCTGGACCACTCTTTCTCCAGATGGCCAAGTGGCTCACTCTGCAACCTCCTCAGGGCTTTCTCAAACCCATCCTCAGTGAGGCCCCCCAACCCAGCCCCTGTCCTCCGTACATACATACTTTTGCTCCCCTTTCCAACTTTGCATTTCTCCATCGTACTCATCACCATCTGACATGTTATAAAAATAGGATGTTTTCTTTCTTTCCTTACGTGCCTGTCTTTTCCCACCAGATGTAAGCCATATAAGGCTTATATTCTATACCTGTTTTGTTCATAATGTATCCCTAGCCCGTGCCTGCCACATGGCATGTCCTCAATAAATAAACACTTGTCACATGAAGGAAATAACTAACACAAGAAGAAAGAGAGTCTTGTCACACATGAGGAGCAGAACAGGTGATTTAGGATTGCCTCAGAGAAGAGATCCCATCAGAGTGGGTCAGGTGGAGAAGGGGGAATGGTAATTATTTGAGGAGTAAAGGACTTATTTTGTAATTTTGCATGCATACCGACACAGCCTACATTTTTCTACTACATCTTCCCAATTCTTTGCTTGTGGTTTTTTTTTTTTTTTTTTTTTTTGTGGTACGCGGGCCTCTCACTGTTGTGGCCTCTCCCGTTGCGGAGCACAGGCTCCGGACGCACAGGCTCAGCGGCCATGGCTCATGGGCCCAGCCGCTCCGCGGCATGTGGGATCTTCCCGGACCGGGGCACGAACCCGTGTCCCCTGCATCAGCAGGCGGACTCTCAACCACTGCACCACCAGGGAAGCCCCCTTTGCTTGTTTTGAAGCATTTAAGATTAGGATTTAGACACTTACATGTGGAATCGAAAATACAACACAAATGAACATATCTATGAAACAGAAACGGACTCACAGACATAGGGAACAGACTTGTGGTTGGGAAGGGCAGTGGGGGATGGAAGTATTGGGAGTTTGGGATTAGCAGGTGCAAACTATTATATATAGGATGGATAAACAACAAGGTCCTACTGTAGAGCACAGGGAACTATATTCAATATCCTGTGATAAACCATAATCGAAAAGAATATGAAGAATAATATATATATATGTATAACTGAGTCACTTTGCTATACAGCAGAAATTAACACAACATTGTAAGTCAACTATATTTCAATAAAATTTTTAGAGAAGATTAGGATTTAGAAAAAGTAACTTAAAAGTAAAATCCCTCTTATCACAAGTGTGTGCTTACCTACATGCAAAAAAGTGTTCTTAAAAACGCTCATTTCAAACAACCACCATCTAATGCTCTATCCCCCTTCTCTGATGCTGCAGGAAGCCCCATGTGCTCAGGGGACGGGGGCTGGGGGAGGGGGCTGGGTTAGGAGAGCCTCTTTCAGCACCCTCAGTGCCTGGTGCTACGCCCGAGCCCCACGCCGACCACTCATTTTCTCATCTGTGTCTCACCTCTTTTCTTGTCGCTGGAGTGCTTTGCGGGCTTGAGAGTCTTTCTGCCTGTCCACGTCTTTCCCACACCAAAGAAATTTCAAACAAACTCGAAGAGTGAAATTGAGCGGCTTTAAGGTGAAGCTTTTTTCATTCCGCCCAGTGAATCCAAGAGTGGTGGCTGCAGAGGCCCCTCCTATCAGGCCACAGGGCAGGTGAGGGGCTTCTTAATGGCCTGATTACAGACCATAAGGAACCCACTCTATGCTGCTCAGCTGGCTCCCAGGTCAGCAGGTGTGAGAGGAGAGAAGCTGCCCAAACCAGAGGCTTCTCTGCACAGCAGGGTGGAAGGCCTCTCTGCCCTTCAGCCCCAAATCAAGAACCTTCCTCTCTACCCTCTGCTGTGTAGAGCGTGGCTGCTGGTTCCTTCCTGCCTCCTTCCTTCCCCAACTCAGGCAGGACCCACCTACATCCTTGAGTCACTCACTCATTCAGTCAACAAACATGTAATATGCTCCCACTTGGTGCCTGGTCCATGGCAGAGTCATGGGCTGGAAAGACAGGTAGGCCCACTCCTGCTCCTGTGGAAGCCTGAGGCTCAAGTGTCCTGGCCTCATCTGTACATGTTTTGGGGCTACAGCCTTCAAGGAAAGCCATTCCTGAAAGTTTCAGGAACTCCAGGATGGAACAAAGAAAAGTTTGAAGGAGAGACAATGGCAAAAAAAAAAAAAAGAACTAGATGATCTTGGAGTGCGGACAATGTCTCTAGGGAGAAAAAAATTACAAAATATTCCCTAAATAGTAAATAAATACATCTCAGTACTCCTATTTTCCAAAACCTTCCTACCTATTATTCTCTCATCACAACATCTCTGTGAAGTAGGCGAGGCAGGGACAATTACCTGCAATTGATCGATGAGGCATGTGAGGGCTCAGAGGGGTTAAATGCCTCACCCAACCTTGCAGAGTGAGTCAGTGGTGAAGCTGAGACCAGCATCGGGATTTTCTTTCTCTTCTACCAGGGTCAAGGACATTATCCTATTACGATGATGTCATATGAAGCATGTATATGTGTCCCCTAATTAGACTCATCTTAGCCAATTAAGTGTCATAATCTTCTGCGAGGACAGGAGGTGCTGCTCTTGCCCCAGCCTGCTTTGATCTGTGATTGGTTGGACAGGATGATGGGCACCATGGTGATGGGTTGGCTACCAATAGCCCATAGGCTTCGGAGCAATATCTTTTATTAGGAGTGGTCATTATGGATGTTGGTGTGGTTGAGATTCCTAAAATCTCAACCTGTTGAGATTTTAGTTGGGTGCCTGCTGTCAAGGCTACATGCCCTTATTTCTCTGGAAATAACATAAAGTCAGAAGCCTATGGTCTCTGCTCTCATGCAAACCCCTCATTTGGTGAGGAGAGGGCCCTGAGAGGGCCCCCAGTCTGAGGAGGCTCAGCCCCCATCCTCCATGAATCATCTGTCTGGGATGAGGGCCATGATCATGCTGTTAGGGGCCTCCTGGTTTGATTGGCTGTGTTGGCAACCCAACCTGCTGTGTAGGTTTCTGAGGGCTTTGGTCCAGAACCCCTTCCTTCCCCATGTACACCTTGGTGTGCAAATTCCCCAGCATCAAGGCTTTCCTGGTCAATGTCAGGGAGCGTAAGAGCCTAGGCATGTGTCCTTGGAGTGGGGAGACCCTTTAAAGTAGAAGGAAGCCACTCAGCAGCACAAATTGCTGCCCTGTTGAGAATATGGGCTTAGTGTGACCAGATTTGATAGTTCTTTAAAAGAAACTGGAAGTAAAAATTTTAAGTGAAATTCCTCAATTTTTAAGTACTGGCTCAATTTTTTAAAACACACTGCAAAGTTCACTTGTACCTCTTTACGGGCTAGATTAAATGATTTTTTAATTTTTATTTTTCCCAACTTTACTATGTTGAAAAATTTTAAATCCGGGAAAGTTGAGAGAAGAGTAAGATGAATACCCACATTCCAGCTTCACCTAGACCCGCCTATTGCTAGCATTTTACATTTGTTTTCTTTCGCTCTCTTTCTCTTTACATACATACACGCTTTCTTTTTTGCTAGATGTTTGAGAATAAGTTGCAAACATATGATCCTTCATCCCTAAATACTATAGCAGGTATATCCTAAGAACAGGCTATATTCTTATGCAAACATAATGTGATCATCACATTCAAGGAATTACACATGATATAATAGTATCTAACATATGGTCCATATTCAAACTTCCCCAAATAATATCCTTTGTGACTCTTTTTTTAAAAATCCATGATCTAATCCAGACTCAGACACATCTTTAGTGTCCTTTATTCGATGGGTCCCCTGCCTTCTTTGTCCATGACAGGGCAGTGTAGAAGGGTCCCAGGTCTGTTGTTTGGAGACGGTCTCTGGGTTTGCCTGATTATATGTCTTTATGAGTAGAAGGTCAGATATTTTGGGTAAAAATACTGCATGGATGACACTGTGTCCTTCTCAGTACATCACATCAGAAGGCACGTGATGTCAGTTTGTCCCATGCTTAGCGATGCCAAGCTTGACCACGTTGGTAAGGTGGTTTCAACCAGGTTTCTCCATTGTAAAGTTACCTTTCCCCGTTGTAACTAATATGTGGAGTGATATTTTGAGACTGCCATCTTTGGTTTATTTGCATCTTTGCAGGTGTTTTGGGAACACAGAAAGAGACAATGGTACAGCCTGGGTTCTCAACACTAGTCTGAGGCCAGCAGCTTTGGAATTCTTGGGGAACCCTGCAAGCTGCTGGCCTCTGGGCCTGAGGGTTGTCTGTAATTATTGGAACTGGGGACTATATTTTTCACAAAAAGCAGAGCACTGTCAGTCCAAAACACACATGCAAACTAGCATAAGCTTGAATGCAGCTACTTTCTCCCACTTGGCCTTGGTTTCCTCAACTGTACAATAAATAGGTTGTATTACATTATTTCCAAAAGTCCATTTCAGCTGTGATACTTTTAGTTTTTAAATTAGTGAGCATCTACTGTGTGCCATGAGCTTTCCCCTATTGTATCTCATTTAAGTCATCAAGAGCTCAGTTTTTTACATATGAGGATTCTGAGGCTGAACAAGGGTAAGTAACCTCCCTACAGTCACAAGCCTAGTCAGTGGGTAAATCAGGCTTTGAATCATGACATTTCTGAGGACAAGGATAGTGAGCTTTAATCCATACAGGTGGAAAGAAGATTAGTGGTTGTAGAGGTTGGGAAGAGGCAGGGATGGGAAGTGACTGAGTAATGGGTACAAGGTGATGAGAATATTCTGGAATTAGATAGTGGTGATGGTTGCAAAACATTGTGCATGTACTAAAAGCCACTGAATCCCACACTTTAAAGTGGTTAAAATGGTGACTTTTATGTTAACGCAAATTTTTCTTCAATCATTAAAGAAAAAGAGAAGAAAAAATCGTGTGCTTTTCTCTATACTATGTTGACTTCCTGGTCAAAATCCAACTAAAACCTATCAGAAATGTGAGCAGATCTCTGGCCGGTTGCTAGTCTCATTATTCTTCATTAAAATGAAAACTTGGAAATAACCTAAACATCCAACAATAGGAAATCAGTTAAATAAATTATGAGACAGCCAATGAGGGAACGTTATGGAGCCATTCCAAATTATGTCTTAAAAGAATTTTTGATGACATAGAAATGTGCTCATGATATAATGTTAAGGAAAGAGAACAGGATGCAACACTATATATAATTACACACGGTGCACGTGTGTGTTCTTAAAAAAGAGTTCTCTATGGATATATGCCAAACTCTTAACATTGGATAGCTCTGGATGGACTCTGGGATTATGGGTTATGTGTTTTCTTCTCTATACTTTGTTGCACGTTCCAAGTTTTCTCTAGTAAGCATTTGTGACTTTTATAATTAAAAAAAAGTACAGTAAAAGTTATTAAAATAAATTTAGCAAGTTTTCCCTGTACTCTCTCTGGCTCTGGGCATAGTTCCCAGGACCTCTGCTCTCCCCCGCACCCTGTCCAGATAAATAACAAGCAGATAAATATTTCAAAAGGTCTTGATCTCAGATGCTGCCCGATTCCAGCAGCAAATTAAAGGGACACTGCCCCGCTCCCAGGCCCAGAGCTAGTTATGGCCCCGGAATGCCCTGTTTTTCTGGTTGGAAGGCCTAGAGCGCCTCTCAGGAATCCAGATGGTCTTATAGGGGGCAGCTACTATCTGGAGAGATAGAATGGGGCATGGAGGCAGAAGGCCCCCAGCTCACGTTGAAGGCAAGGGATGTCCTGCCTAAAGGCTAACTAACGCTAGATTGTTATCAGTCATTGACACCTCAGTGTGACTGAGCTTGCCAGTTTCCTGAGAATAGGTGGATAAGAAGAGACGAAAAAACCCCAAGAAAAATGACAAAACCCAAGTTAAATTTCTTTAGCTTCTTGGACACTGACTCTGAGCAATGACTTTTATAAATATACATAATGAGCAAGGACTGAGGTCATTTCAGGGGCAGAGACACTTAGCTCTAGTTGCTCACAGAAACAGCTGGGAAGCTTTTTAAACAGGGCAATGCCCAGCACCCTCCCCCCATCCCCAAGATTCTGATATGATGGGTCTCAGGTGGGATTGGGTCATCAGGATTTTCTTAAACTCCTCTAAGACTCCTGCCAAGCTTGAGAAGCACGGGATTTAGGGATCTTTTTCCAATGGCTGTTTGCTGTCAAAAATAATTTAAAGAGTGCTGCTAATAAAAGTATTCACAAGCACCTGACAATAAGTGATGCCTTCTCTTCTGAGGAGTAATTCAAGAAGGGGAAAAAAACCAAACACCTGTCTCACACTAGGGCATCATTGGGATTCACAGCCTTAGACTCAATCATTCTGCTGTTAGGAAGAAAGCCAGAGGATATGATCAGAGATGCAAAGAAAGATTTATTTGAAAAGATGTTATCTGTAACATAAACATTTTGAGACAACGTTATCATCGGTTGTTTTTGATTCCCTGAAACCCGGTACAAGTTGAGGTTGGTCAAGAAGTTAATCAGGCAAATAATTTTAAACTTAAAACTGAATTTTTAGACTTGGCATGAGGATGGGTCTATACCTCTCGGTATGTTAGGTCCTCTATTTGCAAAGAGAGGAGACATGTTTAGGCTCTTCAAAAAACCTAATAGGAAACAACCTCAAATGTACTAAACAGCCAAGTCTCAGGGAGCCTGAACCATCCGCTGGAAAATATTTCCTTGTTTAGGATACAACACAGCTGTAGTGACATGGTCATTTACCCATCTCCTTAGCAAGCACGCTGAAGCTCCTTCTGTCAAACTCCATCATTACGGTGACTGGGCCATTCTCTGTTCTCTGGCTGTACTGAATTTCTGAGACTTTCCAGGGCAGATTCCCAGGAAGGAATCTAATTGGTTCTAATCCTTTTTTAACTCATCAATTCAACAAATATTTATTAAATACATATTTTGTACCAGGCTCTTTCTAGGCACCAGAGATATAACAGTAGGCAAAATACACAAAGTCCCCATGTTCAAGGTGTTTCCATGTTAGTGAAAGAAGACAAAAAAATTACACACACACACACACACACGTAACAGACACATATATATGTGTCGAATGTCAGGCGGTGCTATGTGCAGAGAAGAATAAAGCACTGTAAAGGGAGAGAGAGTGAGAGAAGTTGCCCTGCTTCACAGAGCAGTAAGGGAGGACGTCTCTGACAAGGTGAACTTCAAGGTGAGATCTGAAGACAGCAAGGGAGTGAAGCAAGAAGACAGCCGGGGAAGAGCTTTACAGGCAATGGGAAGAGTAGGTATTGATCCCTGGGCTGGGGAGGCAGGGAAGTGTGTTTGCTGTATTGGAGGAGGAGCAAAGAGGCCATTGTGACTGCAGCACGTCGAAGGGGTGAAGGAGAGGCTGATGGAGGAGGTTGGAGACCCCATTATGGGTGGTCTTGTGGGTTATTGAAGGGGTTTGCCCAACCCTCTCCCCCCACCTGCCCAAGGTGAAGTGGCAGCCCCTGGATGGTTTAGAGCACAGATGTGATTTACTTTTCTCCCCAAATTTAATAGACTACTTCTTAGAGCAGTGTTAGGTTTACGGGAAAATTGATTGCCATACAGGGTTCCTACATATCCCTTTCCCAAATTTCCCCTATTGTTTACAGTTTATATTACTGTGGTACATTTGCGACAATTGATGAACCAGTATTGATACATCATTATTAACTCAAGTCCATAGTTTATAGTAGGGCTCACTCTTCCCATTTTGACAAATGTATAACATGATCTACATATAAAAGGATCTCTCTGGCTGCTGTGAATGGAGGAGGGGGACGGGGACGGGGGGTGGGGGGGAGCAAGGAGAGCAGTAGGGAGGCTGTGGCGGGTCTCTGAGTGACCTGGGTCAGGGCGGTAGCTGTGGCGTTGGTATAAAGTGGTCAGGCTGACAAGAGGTGCTGATGAATTACATGCACAGAATGAGAGAGGACTCAAGGGTGACTGCAAGGCTTTAACTTGAGCAATTGAAAGAATAAGGTGGCTAAGGCAGAAAAATAAGAGAGGGCATGGGGAATGTCAGGAGTGTGGTTTTCAACATATTTAGTTTGAGATGCCATCCAAGTGGATATTTTGGATGGGAACTGAATATACGAGTGGCATTTAGGGGAAAGGTCTGGACTGAAGTATACATTTGGGATGATCAGCTTATTCATGGTTGTTGATGGGACTGAATGAGCTCAGCTGGAGAGCAGGTATAGACGGTGAAGAGAAAGCACTGAGGGTTAAGCCCTGGGATCTTTCAACATTCAAAGATCAAGAAAATGAAGCAGATCTTACAAAAGAAATCAAGAAGGAGCTGCCAGTGAAGTTGGAGGAGAACCAAGAAAGAGTGGTTTTGGACATCAAAAGAAGAAATACCTCAAGGAAGAATGACCAACTGTGTCATATGCTGTTGGGATGTAGAGGAAGATGGGGATGAGAATTGACCATCAAATTTGCAACACAGTGGCCATTGGTGGCTCCTTCCAGAGTGGAAGGATGGGAGCAGAAGCCTAACTGGAATGAGTTTAAGAAATAAGGAGAGGACTTTATTCCCAGGTATTTTATTATTTTTGATGTGATTTTAAATGGGATCGTTTTCTGCTTTCTCTTTCTGGTAGTTCATTATTAGTGTATAGAAAAGCAATAGGTTTCTGTATATTAATCTTGTTCCTGCAACTTTTCTGAATTCATTTATTAGTTCTAATTTTTTTTTAAACATCTTTATTGCAGTATAATTGCTGTATAATGGTGAGTTAGTTTCTGCTTTATAACAAGGTGAATCAGCTGTACATATACATACAGCCCCGTATCTCCTCCCTCTTGTGTCTCCCTCCCACCCTCCCTATTCCACCCCTCTAGGTGGACACAAAGCACCGAGCTAATCTCCCTGTGTTATGTGGCTGCTTCCCACTAGCTATCTATTTTACATTTGGTAGTGTATATATGTCCTTGGCACTCTCTCACTTCATCCCAGCTTACCCTTCCCCATCCCTGTGTCCTCAAGTCCATTCTCTACGTCTGCATCTTTATTCATGTCCTGCCCCTAGGTTCTTCAGAACCTTTTTTTTTTTTTTTTAGATTCCATACATATGTGTTAGCATACGGTATTTGTCTTTCTCTTTCTGACTTACTTCACTCTGTATGACAGTCTCTAGGTCCATCCACCTCACTACAAATAACTCAATTTTGTTTCTTTTTATGGCTAAGTAATATTCCATTGTATATATGTGCCACATCTTCTTTATCCCTTCATCTGTCGATGGACACTTAGGCTGCTTCGGTGTCCTGGTTTTTGTAAATAGAGCTGCAATGAACATTGTGGTACATGACTCTTTCTGAATTATGGTTTTCTCAGGGTATATGTCCAGTAGTGGGATTGCTGAGGGTTATATTATATTCTGAGGGTTGTCCTTTTGTCTTGTTTATCATTTCCTTTGCTGTGCAAAAGCTTTTATGTTTCATTAGGTCCCATTTGTTTATATTTCCATTTCTCTAGGAGGTGGGTCAAAAAGGATCTTGCTGTGATTTATGTCATGGAGTGTTTTGCCTATGTTTTCCTCTAAGAGTTTTACAGTGTCGGGCCTTACATTTACCTCTTTAATCCATTTTGCGTTTATTTTTGTTTATGGTGTTAGGAAGTGTTCTAATTTCATTATTTTACATGTAGCTGTCCAGTTTTCCCAGCAGCATTTACTGAAGAGGCTGTCTTTTCTCCATTGTATATTCTTGCCTCCTTTATCAAAGATAAGGTGACCATATGTGTGTGGGCTTATCTCTGGGCTTTCTACCCTGTTCCATTGATCTGTATTTCTGTTTTTGTGCCACTACCATACTGTCTTGATTACTGTAGCTTTGTAGTATAGTCTGAAGTCAGGGAGCCTGATCCCTGCAGCTCTGTTTTTCTTTCTCAAGATTGCTTTGGCTATTCGGGGTCTTTTGTGTTTCCATACAAATTGTGCAATTTTTTGTTCAAGTTCTGTGAAAAATGCCATTGGTAGTTTGATAGGGATTGCACTGAATCTGTAGATTGCTTTGGGTAGTACAGTCATTTTCACAATGTTGATTCTTCCAATCCAAGAACATGGTATATCTCTCCATCTGTTTGTATCATCTTTCATTTCTTTCATCAGTGTCTTATAGTTTTCTGCATACACATCTTTTGTCACCTTAGGTAGGTTTATTCCTAGGTATTTTATTCTTTTTGTTGCAATGGTAAATGGGAGTGCTTCCTTAATTTCTCTTTCAGATTTTTCATCATTATTGTATAGGAATGATTTGGATTCCTTTTATTTCTTGTTCTTCTCTGATTGCTGTGGCTAAAACTTCCAAAACTATATTGAATAAGAGTGGTGAGAGTGGGCAACCTTGTCTTGTTCCTGATCTTAGTGGAAATGGTTTCAGTTTTTCACCATTGAGAACGATGTTGGCTGTGGGTTTGTCATATGGCCTTTATTATGTTGAGGTAAGTTCCCTCTATGCCTATTTCTGGAGGGTTTTTATCATAAATGGGTGTTGAATTTTGCCAGATGCTTTTTCTCCATCTATTGAGGTGATCATATGGTTTTTCTCCCTCAATCTGTTAATATGGTGTATCACATTGATTGATCTGTGTACATTGAAGAATCCTTGCATTCCTGGGATAAACCCCACTTGATCACAGTGTATGATCCTTTTAATGTGCTGTTGGATTCTGTTTGCTAGTATTTTGTTGAGGATTTTGCATCAATGTTCAACAGTGATATTGGCCTGTAGTCTTCATTTTCTGTGACATCTTTGTCTGGTTTTGGTATCAGGGTGTTGGTGGCCTCATAGAATGAGTTGGGGGGTATTCTTCCCTCCGCTATATTTTGAAAGAGTTTGAGAAAGATAGGTGTTAGCTCTTCTCTAAATGTTTGATAGAATTCACCTGTGAAGCCATATGGTCCTGGGCTTTTGTTTGCTGCAGGATTTTTAATCACAGTCTAAATTTCAGTGCTTGTGATTGGTCTGTTTATGTTTTCTATTTCTTCCTGGTTCGGTCTTGGAAGGTTGTGCTTTTCTAAGAATTTGTCCATGTCTTCCAGATTGTCCATTTTATTGGCATAGAGTTGCTTGTAGTAATCTCTCATGATCCTTTGTACTTCTGCAGTGTCAGTTGTTATTTCTTCTTTTTTCATTTCTAATTCTATTGATTTGAGTCTTCTCCCTTTTTGTCTTGATGAGTCTCGCTAATGGTTTATCAATTTTGTTTATCTTCTCAAAGAACCAGCTTTTAGTTTTATTGATCTTTGCTATCGTTTCCTTCATTTCTTTTTCATTTATTTCTGATTTGATCTTTATGATTTCTTTCCTTCTGCTAACTTTGGGGTTTTTTTTTTTGTTCTTCTTTCTCTAATTGCTTTAGGTGTAAGGTTAGGTTGTTTATTTGAGATGTGTCTTGTTTCTTGAGGTAGGACTGTATTTCTGTGAACTTCCCTCTTAGAACTGCTTTGCTGCATCCCACAGGTTTTGGGTCATCATGTTTTCATTGTCATTTGTATCTAGGTATTTTTTGATCTCCTCTTTGATTTTTCAGTGATCTCTTGGTTATTTAGTAGTGTGTTGTTTAGCCTCTATGTGATTGTATGTTTTCCAGATTTTTTTCCTGTAATTGATATCTAGTCTCATAGTGTCATGGTTGGAAAAGATACTTGATAAGATTTCAATTTTCTTTAATTTACCAAGGCTTGATTTGTGACCCATGATATGATCTATCCTGGAGAATGTTGCATGAGTACTTGAGAAAAAGTGTATTCTGTTGTTTTTGGATGGAATGTCCTATAATTATCAATTAAGTCCATCTTGTTTAATGTATTATTTAAAGCTTGTGTTTCCTTATTTATTTTCATTTTGAATGATCTGTCCGTTGGTGAAAGTGGGGTGTTAAAGTCCCCTACTATGATTGTGTTACTGTCGATTTCCCCTTTTATGGCTGTTAGCTTTTGCCTTATGTATTGAGGTGTTCCTATGTTGGATGCATAAATATTTACAATTGTTATATCTTCTTCTTGGATTGATTCCTTGATCATTATGGAGTGTACTTCTTTGTCTCTTGTAATAGTCTTTATTTTAACATCTATTTTATCTGAAATGACAATTGTTACTCCAGCTTTCTTTTGATTTCCATTTGCATGGAATATCTTTTTCCATCCTTTCACTTTCAGTCTGTGTGTGTCCCTCAGTCTGAAGTGGGTCTCTTGTAGACAGCAGGTATACGGGTTTTGTTTTTGTATCCATTCAGCCAGTCTATGTCTTTTGTTGGAATATTTAATCCATTTACATTTAAGGTAGTTATCAGTATGTATGCTCCTTTTACCCTTTTCTTAATTGTTTTGGGTTTGTTATTGTAGGTCTTTTCCTTCTCTTGTGTTTCCTGCCTAGAGAAGTTCCTTTAGCATTTGTTGTATAGCTGGTTTGGTGGTGCTGAATTCTCTTAGCTTTTGCTTGTCTGTAAAGGTTTTAATTTCTCTGTCGAATCTGAATGAGATCCTTGCTGGGTAGAGTAATCTTGGTTGTAGGTTTTTCCCTTTCATCACTTTAAATATGTCCTGCCACTCCTTTCTGGCTTGCAGAGTTTCTGCTGAAACATCAGCTGTTAACCTTATGGGAATTCCCTTGTATGTTATGTGTTGCTTTTCCCTTGCTGCTTTTAATATTTTTTCCTTGTATTTAATTTTTGATAATTTGATTAATATGTGTCTCGGCGTGTTTCTCCTTGGATTTATTCTGTATGGGACTCTGCACTTCCTGGACTTTATTGACTATTTCCTTACCCACATTAGGAAAGTTTTCAACTATAATCTCCTCAAATATTTTCTCAGTCCCTTTCTTTTTCTCTTCTTCTTCTGGGACCCCTATAATTCGAATGTTGGTGAGTTTAATGTTGTCCCAGAGGTCTCTGAGACTGTCCTCCATTCTTTTCATTCTTTTTTCTTTATTGTGCTCTGTGGTAGTTATTTCCACTATTTTACCTTCCAGGTCACTTATCCGTTCTTCTGCCTCAGTTATTCTGCTATTGATTCCTTCTAGAGAATTTTTAATTTCATTTATTGTGTTGTTCATCATTGTTTGTTTGCTCTTTAGTTCTTCTAGGTCCTTGTTAAGCGTTTCTTGTATTTTCTCCATTCTATTTCCAAGATTTTGGATCATCTTTACTATCATTACTCTGAATTCTTTTTCAGGTAGACTGCCTAGTTCCTCTTCATTTGTTTGGTCTGGTGGGTTTTTATCTTGCTCCTTCATTTGCTGTGTGTTTCTCTGTCTTCTCATTTTGCTTAACTTACTATGTTTGGGGTCTCCTGTTTGTAGGCTGCAGGTTCGTAGTTCCCGTTGTTTTTGGTGTCTGTCCCCAGTGGCTAAGGTTGGTTCAGTGGGTTGTGTAGGCTCCCTGGTGGAGGGGACTGATGCCTGTGTTCTGGTGGATGAGGCTGGATCTTGTCTTTCTGATGGGCAGGACCACATCCAGTGGTGTGTTTTGAGGTGTCTGTGGCCTTATTATGATTTTAGGCAGCCTCTCTGCTAAAGGGTGGGGTTGTATTCCTGTCTTGCTAGTTTTTTGGCATAGGGTGTCCAGCACTGTAGCTTGCTGGTCGTTGCATGGAGCTGGGTCTTAGCATTGAGATGGAGATCTCTGGGAGAGCTTTTGTCGTTTGATATTACGTGGAGCTGGGAGGTCTCTGGTGGACCAATGTCCTGAACTTGGCTCTCCCACCTCAGAGGCTCAGGCCTGACACCTGGCCAGAGCACCAAAACCCTGTCAGCCACACGGCTCAGAAGAAAAGGGAGAGAAAAAAAAAAAAAAGAAGAAGAAGAAAAGAAAGAAAGAAAGAAAAAAGTAAAATAAAATAAAGTTATTAAAATAAAAAAGTATTAAAAATAAAAGTAATAAAAAGAAAGAAAGAAGAGAGCAACCAAACCTAAAAACAAATCCACCAATGATAACAAGTGCTACAAACTATACAAAAAGAACCAAAACCAAACCAAACAACAACAACAAAAGATGGACAGACAGAACCCTAGATAGAACCTTGGGACAAATCCCAAGTCTACAGTTGCTCCCAAAGTCCACCGCCTGAGTTTTGGGATGATTCGTTGTCTATTCAGCTATTCCAGAGGTGCGGCACATATCAAGTTGACTGTGGAGATTTAATCCGCTGCCCCTGAGGCTGCTGGGAGAGATTTCCCTTTCTCTTATTTGTTTGCACAGCTCCTGGGGTTCAGCTTTGGATTTGGCCCTGCCTCTGCATGTAGGTCGCCTGAGGGCATCTGTTCTTCGCCCAGACATGACGGGGTTAAAGGAGCAGCTGATTTGGGGGCTCTGGCTCACTCAGGCCAGGGGGAGGGAGGGGTACGGAATGTGGGGCGAGCCTGCGGTGGCAGAGGCCAGCATGACGTTGCACCAGCCTGAGGCGCTCCGTGCGTTTTCCCAAGGAAGTTGTCCCTGGATCACGGGACCCTGGCAGTGGCGGGCTGCACAGGCTCCCGGGAGGGGAGGTGTGGATAGTGCCTTGTGCTTGCACAAAGGCTTCTTGGTGGCTGCAGCAGCAGGCTTAGCATTTCATGCCCGTCCCTGGGGTCCACGCTGATATCCAGCTTCACCCATCTCTGGAGCTCGTTTAGGTGGTGCTCTTAATCCCCTCTCCTCGCGCACCCTGAAACAATGGTCTCTTGCCTCTTAGGCAGTTCCAGACTTTTTCCAGGACTCCCTCCCGGCTAGCTGTGGCGCACTATCCCCCTTCAGGCTGTGTTCACGCAGCACAACCCCAGTCCTCTCCCTGGGATCTGACCTCCGAAGCCTGAGCCTCAGCTCCCAAACCCGCCCGCCCTGGCGGGTGAGCAGACAAGCCTCTCGGGCTGGTGAGTGCTGGTTGGCACCGATCCTCTGTGCAGGAATCACTCCACTTTGCCCTCTGCACCGCTGTTGCTGCACTCTCCTCCGGTGCTCTGAAGCTTCCCCACTCTGCCACCCGCTGTCTCTGCCCGCGAAGGGGCTTCTAGCGTGTGGAAACCTTTCCTCCTTCACGGCTCCCTCCCGCTGGTGCAGGTCCCATCCCTGTTCTTTCATCTCTGTTTTTTCTTTTTTCTTTTGCCCTACCCAGGTACGTGGGGAGTTTCTTGCCTTTTGGGAGGTCTGAGGTCTTCTGCCAGCATTCAGTAGGTGTTCTGTAGGAGTTGTTCCACATGTAGATGTATTTCTGATGTATTTGTGGGGAGGAAGGTGATCTCCATGTCTTACTCTTCTGCCATCTTGAAGGTTCCCCCCTCTAACAGATTTTTTTTTTTTATGGAAACTTTAGGGTTTTCTATATATAGTATCATATCATCTGCAAATAGTTACAGTTTTACTTCTTCCTTTCCAATTTGGATGCCTTTCATTTCTTTTTATTATTTGATTCTTTTTTTCCTTTTTTTTTTTTTCTTTTTTTAAGAGACGGGGTCTCGCTACGTTGCCGAGGCTGGAGTGCAGTGGCTATTCACAGGCGCAATCCCACTACTGATCAGCACGTGAGTTTTTTGACCTGCTCCGTTTCCGACCTGGGCCGGTTCACCCCTCCTTAGGCAACCTGGTGGTCCCCCACTCCTGGGAGGTCACCATATTGATGCCGAACTTAGTGCGGACACCCGATCGGCATAGCGCACTACAGCCCAGAACTCCTGGGCTCAAGTGGTCCTCCTGCCTCAGCCTCCCGAGTAGCTGCGACTACAGGCACGCGCCACTGCGCCCGGCTCTTATCTGATTCTTGTGGCTAGGATTTCCAATATTATTAAACAGAAATGGCAAGAGTGGGCATGTTTGTTTTGTTCCTGATTTTGAAGGAAAAGCTTTCAGCTTCTCACCATTGAGTATGAGGTTAGCTGTGGGTTTGTCATAAATGGTCTTTATTATGTTGAGATATGTACTCTCTATACCCACTTTGATGAGAGGAGAAGATCTCCTCCTCACAGGAGACAGCAAGTTTAGACAACTCTTTCAAGGTGTTTTGAAATAAAGTAGAACAGAAGAATGAGGCCATGGCTGAACAGGGTTGTGAGGTGGAGGGAAGATTTTAAAGATGAGGGATAGACCTGCGTGTGTCGTGGATCACTCAGTCAGCATCCAGTAGATCACACCACTGTGGGGCAGAAATTTCGTACTTACTACTTTGCCAGCCTGTAGGGTTGCCTACACTTATTTCTTGTCCTTTTGGTTATAGCCAAAAGGAATGTCACATGGCACCAATCCTGATGACCCTGTAGATGGGAGTCTCTCAGGGTGAAAACCTAGGCTTCCCTGTAGGGGACAGTATTTCTGACCAGCACCTTGTATGGCTAGTCTGGAATGATCTCTTTCTTTAAAGGAAATGATATATTTTTAAATTAATATAAGCAAAACACCTTTTGTGTCCTTTCTTCTGGGGTATCATCGTCTCCTCTTCATAGCTGTATAGCAATATCAGTATTGATCATAGTGCCTTGCTCTGTATATACTTCCAAGTCCCTTCACAGTCATACGCCATTCAAATCTCTCAACCTCCTTGAGGTTACAAGGGTAAATAGTATTTTCCTCATTTTACAGCTGAAGCCCAGACACGTTAGAGACTTGACCAAAGTCACAGAGGAAGCTGGTATGAGGGCTCAGGTGTCCTGATTCAAGGCCAATGATCTTGATCTTGTTGGGTTGCCTGTGTGGCCAGCCTACTCCAAAGTCTGAGGTGTAAAAGAAGGTGTTTTGTCTACACTGAGGTTCCTGACAGAGTCTGGGCCTCAAGAACCCTGTGTATGATCCATACACGGTCGTGTGACAGATGTCGTTCGGGGTCAGATCAGTCACCATCAGGAAGCTTCAGCCCAGGCAGAAGACCCTGTCCAGAGAGCAGTCAGACCAACACATCACCTGCCCCATGGGAACTCGGAGGCTAGAGAGTACAGTGACAGCCAGCCCAGTGCCTCCATTCCCAATCCACTTGCCTCTTTTCACAAATTCTCCTCACTCTTACTGTGGAGTTTCTCAAAGTTTTGATAGCAGTGGTGGTGAGACCTTGACCAGTTTTTGGTTCTTTAGGCCCTGTCACTATCTCAGGCCTTGAATCCCACCCTAGGGAGGTTTTCTCCCTCACAGGGGTCCAGCCTCCTTAACACTCTACGCTGGATGCAGTCCAGCCTCTGGTGTTGCCTTCACCCTTCCTCTCCTTCCTAGGCCTTTCCAGCTTGCTTCCCAGGACTCTGGGAACTCAGGACCTGCCTTATGCCCTGAGGCCCTCCTGCACTAGCAAAGGGCAGCTGCTTTTTCTCTTGGGGGAAATCAGTGCTCAAAAGGGAAAAGCTCAGAAAGGGCATCCTTTCTAACGAGGGCACTTTGGCTAGCTCCCGGGGGGCTCTCTGGGGGCAAAGGGCCTTCACTGTAGGCTTGCATACTCTCTCTCTCCTCATACCTCGTGTACCGAGCTCTCCTTTCCAGCCACCCAGTCGTCCTTTCTGAGCTCACTGTTTCTCTCTCCCCTTTCTCAACCTTTTCCTGGCACATCACCAATCAAACTAACTGAGTCACTCGGAAAATGTGAGAAATCACTTCATAAAGAACTGCCCTGGGGAAATGGACAGGTAAAAAGGCTTTAAATGATTTAATCTCATGCTTAATTTAAGAAGAACTATGCCCACAGTATCTCCACTAGTAAGGAAGATAGATGGCAGATAAGTGGACGAGCTGAGCAAGCCGTCAGCACTGGGCATGTAATCTCCACGAGCCCGAGTTTCCCTCTTGGGATGCAAATGGGGCCATGCCAAGGGAGGCGGCTCTCTGCCTGGCCCTGTGGAGAGGAGGAGGGATTGGGAATCAAGCCAACCTGATGTCATAGAGAACTGTGTGACTTTGGGTAAATTACTTATCTTCTCTGAGTTACATCTAGGAAATGGGGGCGACAATACATGTTTAGCTTTATCCATTCCACATATTTTATATATATATATACACACACACACATACATACCAAGTGCCAGGCACCATGCTAAATTTGGGGGATACTCAATAGAACCCGTATGGCAGGAACACCACCGGGCAAGGTGAAATGGCGAGCAGACAGCCACGGTAGGGCACGAGCAGGTTCACAGAGGGGCTGGTCAACTTTCGCCATCAAGAGCAAAGAGGTGCTGTTGGCATTTGATGTCACTGTGGTCAGGAATTCTGGAAAGACAGAATCCTACGCTGCTGATCATTTCTTCTCTCTTCCTCTCAGCCCCAGAAAGTTCCCAATGGAAGGAACAGGAGCCAAACAGGAATCAAAATGACAATTACTAGCTGTACCAGAGCAGATCTTGAACAAAAGCTGGGCTGAAGCATGAAGCTTAGACTCTAAGCTGAAAAAGACTTCCTGCTTCCCTCTAGGCCCAAATCCAAAGCTTGTAAGCTCACCAACTTCTGTCTTCTTCTGGGGCTGTATGGAGGAAATCAAGGACAAAGGGGAGTACATCGGCCAGGTTTGTGGAGTAAGATATGGCCAGATCTACTAAGCCAACCTGCCTACCCAGCTGGATGGAGAAAGACAAGCGGTGCACACGGCCCACGAATGCACAGCACCTCCGCCCGCTTCTCTATGCTGCTAAATCAGCAGTTCTCCACTTTAGGCATTCAGGTTACTAACACTCCTCAGAGGAGAGCTAGAAAGAGGGTACACATGGAGGTTATAATTAATCCTCCTTCCTCCTAAACGAGTCAAGTTGGGAATCCAGGAGCCCAATGGGAAACCACTGAACGCTCTTTAGCCAGCTGAGTGACAAAGTAAGAACTGCATCTCTAAGCAGCACCACTGCTGGCTCTCTTCCTCCAGGATCAGCCCAGGGGAACTGTGAGATAGAAAACAGTGAGAACCCCCGGGGATGATAGGAGCTATTTTTATTTGTTGTGTCTGGTGGTGACTTTGGCCTGAGGCTACAAGCACTCTGGCTTCTAGCACTCCCTGGGAGGATCAAACAGAACGGGAAGTGTTGGCAGTCTGCTCTTGCTTCTCTACCACCGTTTCCTTGAGTCAGACAGGGCCTTTCCCTATCCTGGTGCCACAGAGGTGAAATCAGGGCAGTGCAGGAGCCCTGAGCTTGAGAGGAGCTGACAAAACCAGGTGGGAAACAACGGGCCTCCTTTCTTAACCCATCTCCTTGCAACCCCCAGGGCTGGTGAATTACTTTCTAAGGAGTGTCTCCTCCTAATGCACTTCTCTGTCTGGGGCTGGAAGGGAGAGTGAAGACCAGACTTGATCTGAGAGTTTTTTTGTAGAATGAGCAGTGATTGACTGTGTTTTATGGGCTGGAGATAGAGCTGCATTATGACTTCAGTGTGTCCTGGGCATCCTTCCTTCATAAAATACAGTAAATATTATTTGATGACCGTATTACTATAAAGATTAATATAATCCAGACTAGATTCATTATTATGTGGTCATTATTATTATATTCATTTTTTTCCTTACATTAAAATAAATTAGAAATAACATATTTTTGTGGGCCATTAAAAGTATCATGGACCCTGGGCACCTGGCCTGCTATAGTTATGGATAGGGAATTGTGGTTTCCTGGTGCCTGAGGCTCTCTCTACCTTAAGGTTTATTCATTAGCCATCCCTTGAACCTTCTGGAATCTTCCTGGACTAGGGTCTGGCCCACCCCCATAATTATTGCCTGACATAGAAGCCAATACCTCTAGGAGAAAATGAACCCCAGCCAAAACAGCTGGCCATTCAAAGATCTCATAAAAAAAGAACCAAGTAGAAGTATTAGTCATGAACATACGACGTTTAAAATAAAGAACAGAATAGATGGATAAATAGCGGGATGGTTACAACTGAGAAATGAATTCAAAACCAGAAAATGAAATTGAAAAAAAAAAAAGCCCAAACAGAAAAAGGAAAGAAATAGAAAATATGCAGAAAAAGTTAGGAGATAAAAATTTTAGAGGTGGAAATGCTAAGATCTGAATAATAGAAGATATCAGAAAGAGAGAGGAATAAAGAGGGATAAGAGAAAATACTTTATAAAATAATAGAGATATATAACTTGAAGTTTAAAACAACAAAAGAACTGAGAAACATCAGATTAAAAGGACCTAGAGAGGGCCAAACAGGAAAAAAATGGAAAAGCTTAAACCTATCCAAGTGCAGGAAGATTTAAGGTTATTAAAGACAAAAATTACAAAAGCCTAGAAAGTTGATCGAGGTGCCTGGATATAAAAGCAATACTCAAAAATCAGTTACACGTCTATATACTAACAGCAAATAACTAGAAAATGCAATTGAAGGGAAGGTATCATTTACAATAGCATTAAAGAATATCAAACACGCAGGAATAAATCTTAAAAAAAATACTGTGTACTTATTTGTCAAAATAAAGATTCTCACATAATGCTGGTTTTAAAAAAAAGATATTGATGACCAGGGGAATATTATTAAGAGATATTTAAAAAGCATAAATAAATAGAAAAAAATACTACGTTTATTGACAGGAAAGCTGATTATCATGAAGATGTCAATTCTTCCCAATGTGACGTATAAGTTAAATATAATTTCACTGAAAATCCATTAAGAAATTTTTATGGAACTTGAGAAAATAATTCTATTTGGAATTTATTTGAAAAACTATAGGGCCAAGAATAGCCAGGGCAGTTTTTGAAGAAGATAATCAAGGAGGGAATTACCTTACTGGATATCAGGACTTATTTTGAAGCTGTTGTGGTTAGGACAGTGCACTTCGCCTGTGGTCCAGGGTTGGAGAGACTGACCAATGTGATAGAACAGAGAACTCAGAAACGGATCCATGCAGCGTGGGACTCTGGTATATGATAGATGTCATACATTCAACCAACAGGGAAAGAGGGTTCGTAAATAAATGAAACTGGAAAGAAATGTATTCTAATTGGAATAGATTAAATCCAATCCCTTCTTTATAATTCATGTGGATTGAGGACTGAAGTGTCAAAAACAAAACTTTAATATGTTTAGCAGAAAATATATGAGTATGTTTTATACCTTGGAGTAGGGAAGGATTCTTAAAACACAAAAAGCATTGGCTAAAATACGAAAGATGAATAAATTTGATTATATTAGAATTAAGAATTTCTGTTTTTCAAGAGAACACCTAAAGAGAGTGAAAAAACAAGTTGTATGCCGGGAGAGGATATTTGCCATATACACAACTGACAAGGATTAGTGTTAAGAATATAAGCCCGTGTGCCTAGAGCCCATGCTCTGCAACAAGAGAAGCCACCGCAATGAGAGGCCCGCGTACCGTAACAAAGAGTAGCCCCCGCTCACCACAACTAGAGAAAGCCCATGCACAGCAACAAAGACCCAATGCAGCCAAAAAAAAAAAAAAAAGAATATATTCATATATATAACACAATCATTTAAAATAAGATGTTGGACCCAGTCAACCCTACAGAAAGTTGGACAAGAGACATGAACAGGGATTTCATAGAAAGGAAACATAAATGGTCAATAAACATATAAAGGGATGTTCAAGATCACTGGTGATTGGGAAAACACAAATCAAGACCATAATGAAACACCATTTTGAACCTAATCAACTGGCAACATTTTTTCAAAAGTCTGACAATACCACTTTTGGAGGATGTGTATCCACAGGCACATGCTTGTACATTGCTGGTGGGAGTTTACACTGGTGAAAACATTTTGAAAAAACAGTCTTACTGGTTATTTCCTCAAGTTGAAAATTAACATAACCTATGCCCTAGATTTTCACTCACTCACAAATACTCAGGAAACATGTGCAAGAGTATTCATAGCAGCCCTATTCACAATAGCAAAAACTTGGAAACAACCCAAACATCCATCTACAGAGAGCGGAAGATTATGTTGTGGTATATTCTCACATAGGGGTTGAAATAAAGAAACTTATGATAGACAACAATATGAATAAAAGTCAGCAACATGATACCAAGTGAAAGAAGTGAGTTCCCCCAAATTGCATGCATTGTGACTTTTCATAAAGCTACAATTTTTTAAAACAGCATTTTAGGAATTATGTAGATACAACAAGACTCTTATAAAGGAGTACAAAGATATGAAGAATGCAGGATTCAGGACTATTATTTAAAGTGGGGGGAAGGAAAGAAAGGTTATTTGTTAAAAGCAACCATATCATTAGACGTAAATTCATAGAGACAGAAGTAGTGCTCGCTAGGGACCTGGGGGGAAGGGGAGGGATGAGGGTTATTGCTAATGCATATAGGATTTCTTTTTTTGGTGATGAAATGTTCTGGAATTAGAGAGTGGTGATAGTTGCACAACTTTGTGAATATATAAAATGCATGGAATTGAATACTTTAAAAGGTGAATATTATAACGTGTGAATTATATCTCAATTTAAAAGCAGGGAAAATCTTATAAAACTACAGTAATCAATATAGTGTGTATTGGTTTAAAGATAGACAAATAAATCAATGAATGGTATAGAGTCCAGAAATAAAAATAAATCCACAGATATGTGGCCGATTGATTTTTGACAAAGGTGGAAAAAGAATAGTGTTCAACAAATGGTGTTGGAGAAACTGCATATATGCATACAAAACAAAACTTTGACCAGTACCTTGAACGAAATACAAAAGTTAACTCAAAATGGATCATAGACCTCGATGTAAAATCTGAAATTATTATGAAAGTTCTAGAAGAAAACATAGGAGAAAATCTTTATGACCTTGGTGTAGGCAAAGATCTTTTAGATACAACACTAAAAACATGCTCCCTTTTGTTTAAAAAAAAAAAATTATTTTAAAGGGGGAGGAGAATAAACTGGACTTCAACAAAATTAAGAACTTCTCTTTAAAAGACATTTAAGAGTATGAAAAGATAAGCCACAGACTGGGAGAAACTATTTGCAAATCACACTTCTGAGATGGGACTTTTTTCCAGAATCTATGCAGAAATCTCAACACTCTGTAAGAAGTAAACAAAGAACTCAATAAAAAAAATGGGCAAAACATTTCAACAGACACTCTACCAAAGACAATATATAGATAGCAAATAAGCATATGAAAATGTTACACTTCATTAGTCATTAGTGAAATGCAAACTAAAACCACAATGAAATGCCACTACTAATTTCAGTGTGCCTAAAATTAAAAAGACTGATCATATCAAGTGTTGGTGATGATGTAGAATAACCAACTCTCATATACTGCTGGCAGGAATGTAAATTAGTAACACCACTTTGCAAAAGAGTGTGGCCGTTTTCTAAAATGTTAAACACATCCTACCATATAACTCAGTCATTCCATTACTAGATATTTACCCAAGAGAAATGAAATCAGATGTATATACAAACACTTGTACATGAATGTTCATAGCAGCCTCATTTGTAATAGCCCCAGACTGGAAACAATGCAAATGTACATCAACAGGTGAATGGATAAACAAATTATAACATATCCCTACAATGGAATACTACTCAGCAATAAAAAGGAATGAACTATTGATACACACAGCAACATAGACGGATTTCAAAATAACTAGGCTGAGTGAAAAAATCCAACAAAGAGGAGTATATACTTTATGGTTTCATTCACATAATATTCTAGGAAATGTAAACTATGTTATAATGACAGGAAGAAGATCAGTCGTTGCCTGGGGATGGGGTAAGGCTGCCTGGGGATGGGGTAAGGTGGGTAAGAGGTAAGGAATAGATTACAAAGGGGCACAAGGAAACTTTTGGTCATGAAGGATATGCTCATTAGCTTGACTGTGGTGATGGTACCATGGGTGTAAACATATGTCAAAACTTATTGAATTGTGCACTTTACATATGTGCAGCTTATCGTATGTCATATATGCCTCAATAAACCTGATAAAAATATTTGCCTGGTTTCATAATTGTTCACAATCAGCAGCTGGATGATGGGTGTATAAGGGCTCATTATACCATTCTCTTTGCTTCTGCAAATGTTTTACGTTTTCCTTGTTAGAAAGAAAAAATGTCCATAACTGTGATGGCTTGAAAATATTTTCACAAATTCGCTGATTTTGTTTTTGTATTTTGTTGAGGATTTTTGCATCAATGTTCATCAGTGATATTGGCCTGTAGTTTTATTTCTTTGTGACATCTTTGCCTGGTTTTGGTATCAGGGTGATGGTGGCTTCGTAGAATGAGTTTGGGAGTGTTCCTCCCTCTGCTATATTTTGGAAGAGTTTGAGAAGGATAGGTGTTAGCTCTTCTCTAAATGTTTGATAGAATTCGCCTGTGAAGCCATCTGGTCCTGGGCTTTTGTTTGTTGGAAGATTTTTAATCACAGTTTCAATTACAGTGCTTGTGACTGGTCTGTTCATATTTTCTATTTCTTCCTGGTTCAGTCTCGGCAGGTTGTGCATTTCTAAGAATTTGTCCATTTCTTCCAGATTGTCCATTCTATTGGCATAGAGTTACTTGTAGTAATCTCTCATGATCCTTTGTATTTCTGCAGTGTCAGTTGTTACTTCTCCTTTTTTCATTTCTAATTCTATTGATTTGAGTCTTCTCCCTTTTTTTCTTGATGAGTCTGGCTAATGGTTTATCAATTTTGTTTATCTTCTCAAAGAACCAGCTTTTAGTTTTATTGATCTTTGCTATCGTTTCCTTCATTTCTTTTTCATTTATTTCTGATCTGATCTTTAAGCTGTCAATGTTTGCAGATGACATGATACTATACATAGAGAATCCTAAAGATGCTACCAGAAAACTACTAGAGCTAATCAATGAATTTGGTAAAGTAGCAGGATACAAAATTAATGCACAGAAATCTCTGGCATTCCTATACACTAATGATGAAAAATCTGAAAGTGAAATTAAGAAAACACTTCCATTTACCACTGCAACAAAAAGAATAAAATACCTAGGAATAAACCTACCTAAGGAGACAAAAGATCTGTATGCAGAAAATGATAAGACACTGATGAAAGAAATTAAAGATGATACAAATAGAGGGAGAGATATACCATGTTCTTGGATTAGAAGAATCAACATTGTGAAAATGACTCTACTACCCAAAGCAATCTACAGATTCAATGCAATCCCTATCAAACAACACTGGCATTTTTCACAGAACTAGAACAAAAAATTTCACAATTTGTATGGAAACACAAAAGACCCCGAATAGCCAAAGCAATCTTGAGAACGAAAAACAGAGCTGGAGGAATCAGGCTCCCTGTCTTCGAACTATACTACAAAGCTACAGTAATCAAGACAGTATGGTACTGGCACAAAAATAGAAAAATAGATCAATGGAACAGGATAGAAGGCCCAGAGATAAACCCACGCACATATGGTCACCTTATCTTTGATAAAGTGGGCAAGAATATACAGTGGAGAAAAGACAGCCTCTTCAATAAGTGGTGCTGGGAAAGCTGGACAGGTACATGTAAAAGTATGAGATTAGAACACTCCCTAACACCATACACAAAAATAAGCTCAAAATGGATTAAAGACCTAAATGTAAGGCCAGAAACTATCAAACTCTCAGAGGAAAACATAGGCAGAACACTCTATGACATAAATCACAGCAAGATCCTTTTTGACCCACCTCCTAGAGAAATGGAAATAAAAACAAAAATAAACAAATGGGACCTAATGAAACTTCAAAGCTTCTGCACAGCAAAGGAAACCATAAACAAGACCAAAAGACAACCCTCAGAATGGGAGAAAATATTTGCAAATGAAGCAACTAACAAAGGATTAATCTCCAAAATTTACAAGCAGCTCATGCAGCTCAATAACAAAAAAACAAACAACCCAATCCAAAAATGGGCAGAAGACCTAAATAGACATTTCTCCGAAGAAGATATACAGATTGCCAACAAACACATGAAAGGATGCTCAACATCACTAATCATCAGAGAAATGCAAATCAAAACTACAATGAGATATCATCTCACACCAGTCAGAATGGCCATCATCAAAAAATCTAGAAACAATAAATGCTGGAGAGGTTGTGGAGAAAAGGGAACACTCTTGCACTGTTGGTGGGAATGTGAATTGGTACAGCCACTATGGAGAACAGTATGGAGGTTCCTTAAAAAACTACAAATAGAACTACCATACGACCCAGCAATCCCACTACTGGATATATACCCTGAGCAAACCATAATTCAAAAAGAGTCATGTACCAATATGTTCATTGCAGCTCTATTTACAATAGCCAGGACATGGAAGCAACCTAAGTGTCCATCGACAGATGAATGGATAAAGAAGATGTGGCACATATATCCAATGGAATATTACTCACCCATAAAAAGGAACGAAATTGAGTTAATTGTAGTGAGGTGGATGGACCTAGAGTCTGTAATACAGAGTGAAGTAAGTCAGAAAGAGAAAAACAAATACCATATGCTAACACATATATATGGAATCTAAGAAAAACAAACAAACAAATAAAGGTCATGAAGAACCTAGGGGTAAGACGGGAATAAAGACACAGACCTAGTAGAGAATGGACTTGAGGATATGGGGAGGGGGAAGGGTAAGCTGTGACATAGTGAGAGAGTGGCATGGACATATATACACTACCAAATGTAAAATAGATAGCTAGTGGGAAGCAGCCGCATAGCACAGGGAGATCAGCTCAGTGCTTTGTGTCCACCTAGAGGGGTGGGATAGGGAGGGTGGGAGGGAGACGCAAGAGGGAAGAGATATGGGAACATATATATATGTATAACTGATTCACTTTGTTATGCAGCAGAAACTAACACAGCTCATAAAGCAATTATACTCCAATAAATACGTTAAAAAAAACCATGACTGGACATCTTAACCAACCAAACGTTCTATTCTAGTGCCAGCCTCTACAGCAAGTGTCTTCTGCCCAATCCAGACCTCCGTGGTGCCCCTTTGACAAGCTGCTGCAGCCCCTGCTTGCTGTCTGGCCCATGAAGTTAGTCCACACGGCCCTGGACTGTGCCAAGGCACAGTCTTGTCTCCCCAGAGCCAATGTCCGTGTCCCCAGGGAGGCCTGACCATTCCAAAGGCCCTGCTTCCCTTATGACACACAACACTGGGCAGAGCTCATGGAAATAAATTTTTTTTTTTTTTTTTTTTTTTTTTGCGGTACACGGGCCTCTCACTGTTGTGGCCTCTCCCGTTGCGGAGCACAGGCTCCGGACGTGCAGGCTCAGCGGCCATGGCTCACGGGCCCAGCTGCTCCGCGGCATGTGGGATCCTCCCGGACCGGGGCACGAACCCGTGTCCCCTGCATCGTCAGGTGGACTCTCAACCACTGCACCACCAGGGAAGTCCCGTAAATAAATATTTTTTGATAGATAGAATACAGGGAATCCAAACAGTACTGTTCTCCACTTCATTCAAATTAGAGAACGAATAGACATTCCCTTTGTGAATACTCTCTCTCTCTAAAGAACGATGAAACAAAAAGTCAACAACCTTCAGAGGTTAGAATTTTCATCGCTGTTTTACAGATGAAGAAACGGAGCCTCAGAGAAGCAAAGTAACTATCCCACGTTTGCACATCTAGAAAATGGCAGTATCAACACTGGAGTCAAGTCTGGGCACTGGTGGCTTCTCCACGCTGTTGGGGGAGGTGAAGCCCACCAGTTACGGACTAGTGTGTGCGGTATCATCCCCCTGGTCGTGTTGCTCCTCTCCACCAAGGATAACCTACCCGATCCTCTGAGCCTCTCCCTGCCGAACTGCCATCCCCACTTCCTCTCCCTGCGCTGCCTTCCGGGACCCCTCTGACCCATCACGCTCTTCCCTCCTGAACGTAATACAGCACTGCTGGTATCCAGCGCTGCTTTCTGAAGGTAACATCCCTTTCCTTGTGTGAGCAGACTGGCTATATGTAGCCCCTCTACCCATGGAGCAGGAAATGCATCTCGGAGATGTACCCCCGGTGGCAAGTGCTTACTGTGCCCTTGGTTATTGGATGAAACTGTGGAGAATATGGTCCCACAGCCCCCCTCTTAGACGGTAGCACTCTGATTCCACATAAGTGGAGACGTCACAGCCCAGACCCCGTGGCTGCAGTCAGGCACCTCCAAGGCGGCTGCCAGGTCCAGACCATCCGGCTAGGCTTCCCGCAGGGCGTCGGTTCCACCTAGTCCATGCCTCTGTGGGGATGGGATTTCTGAACATACTGGAAGGACCACATAGTTTTGCACCAGAGCTGCAGAGGCAGGGTGGAAGGCCCCCCTCCTACCGGCTTCCTCCCCACCCAGGCCTGCAAAGCCCAGGGCCCTGGGGAGTCAGGGGTGGGGGATTAGCCAGAATGCAGGCTCGAGGGGGAGCGAGGGAGGTGCCGTCTCTGCCGCTGTCCTCAGGGCTGCAGGAGCCCTTTGGGATCCCCCGGCCAGAGGCACAGACTGCCCAGGGCTTCTCCTTCCAAACCAAGAAACTCTCCTACAAGGGACACAGCTCCTCCAGGTCACACAAAGGAGGAAACCACACAACACCGTCACTGTGACCTTGTGGCAGGGAGGGGCTGGAGAAACAAAGGCATAAAAGGACACAGTCACTACCCTCAGAAACATAATCTAGTCAGGGAGGTAGGTGCAATGTTAAAAAAAAAAAGTATATATATTTAAGACAACAGCTAAGGGTATAAATTCAGATGGCCACTGTGCCCACTGGGACACCAGGAGCTCAGAGCAGGGAGAGTGACTGGGCTGCAGAGGTCAGAGGCTGACCTGAGGGTAGGAGTACGGGAGCCTGAGGCGCGGGCAGCTAGTGAGGCAGTGTGACCTTGGGCAGGTTCGTGGACATTTCTGAACTTTGGTTTCCTCTTCTCAAAAACTGGGATGTTAATAATGCCTACTTCATTACACCGTTGTGAGACTTCAATGAGATCGTGTGTATGATAAGCATCTAAACAGCAAGGTCCACGATGTGTGCAATCCACCCTTCTACCACATTGGTGCCAGGTGAGCGCTCTGTAGTGGGTCGCTGCTGCCACTACTTATAGCACAGGTGGCCCTCGGTCTTGAAGGATGGGGGAGCACGCCATGAGAGTGGGCTGAGCAAAGATGCAGAGGCAGGACGTATCTAGCTCAGAACAAACAAGTTCATCATGTTCCACGTGGGTAAGTCTTCAGGAGGGGTTAGGGATCTGCCCGGGGTCTCCCAGAGACTCCCAGGCAGAGGGAGCCTAGGTCCTCCATGTAACAGCTGTGCCCTTTTCCCTGGCCCATGCTGGTACCAGAGGGCCCCAGTCCTTCCTTCCAGAGAAGGGAAATGCAGAAGCAGAAGGTTAGGAGGAAGGCTGGGCCCAGCATTGGTCCACTGACTCCTGAGGCTAAGCTCCACCCTGCTCTGCTGAGGAAAGACTTCACAGAGCCTGGGGTCCAGTTGGGGAAGATGAACAATTAGGTAAGCAGAGAAAGCCAACCGAGAGATGTGCAGGATGGTGAGGAAACAGCCGTCAGGGCTGCGGGTGCACACGTATACAGGCTGATACCCACACATATGTATTCCCCCCCACGCCCAGACATGGCTACAGAGAGGTCCACCAGAGCGGAGACACGTGCACAGAGGGACACACTGGCATCATGCGTGCACACAAGCAGTACGGAGCTGCACACATCTTCCAGATGCTCCTTGAAGGAGCTTGAGTGCTACCTTCAAGGGTAAGAAGGGCTTTCCTGGGCTGCCGTCTTGAGATGTGTGTTTTGTTCAATGCCCAAGGGTGGCCGGCTTAACCAAGGGAGGTGGCACGGGGCTGAAGTCCAGCCCCTGTCCCTGCTTCCCAAGCTGTGGACCTTAATTTAGGGCTGTGTCCACCAGGAAGAAAAGGCTCCTTTTCCTTGTGTAAAAGCATCACTTTGGGCTTCCCTGGTGGCGCAGTGGTTGAGAGTCCGCCTGCCGATGCAGGGGACACGGGTTCGTGCCCCGGTCCGGGAAGATCCCACATGCCGCGGAGCAGCTGGGCCCGTGAGCCATGGCTGCTGAGCCTGCGTGTCCGGAGCCTGTGCTCCGCAACGGGAGAGGCCACAGCAGCGGGAGGCCCGCGTACCACAAAAAAAAAAAAAGCATCACTTATTCAGCAAGCCATACAGCCCTGGGACTGCATCTCCTGCCAAGGGTAGCTTTTTCCTGTTTGTGCAGATTCCCAGTGCGCCAGTACTGCTTCTGCACCTGCCTTGTTCACAGCTGAATCCCCTGCACCCAGCATGATGCCTGGCAGGTAACAGGTGTTCAATAAATACTTGTTGAATGAACAAAAGGTGCATTCAGAGGGTAGACCCAAGTGCACACACAGGGGCACACACACAACACACACACACAGACTTACAAACAGGGATCCTCAGAGAAGCAGGAACAGAGAAGGAGAGTTGCAGGCAGAAGAGCGCTGACGGGGGGGGGAGCATGGGCAGAACCTGACTATTCAGAGAAGGCGGGGAGGGCAGTCAGGGAGTGGGGATATTGGGACAACAGGAGGAGAGGCCCAGAGTGGGCTATGCACCCCAAATCCAGGAAGCTGCAGGAAAAATCCCTTGCTTGTGTGTCATGCTTTACAGTTCGTAGATGACTTTCGCAGCTCACTTCACATTTGAGAGAATGAAGCCCGAGGGGAAGGAACAAGCCTTAAGTCAGAGTCTCTCCTGTCTGCGCCCAGTAAGTGTGGATGACTGTACCAGAAAGGCCTCCGTGTGCCAGGCGTGGAGGACCTTGAGCACCAGGCTAAGACGTTTGCACTGAGGAATAAGGAGCCATGGGTAGCTCTGGAGCCCTGTGGCCACCACACCCACAATTCACAACATAATCCTTGTGCCTCCAGAGGCCTAGAGGCTAAGGTACCCCATTCCCATGTAACAGACAATAAATCCTAGATAGCTTTTTAAAAAATAGATGCTCTGTGACATGGATGTACACACATGAGCCCGCACAGAGGGGCGCATACACAGAGACCCCCAGAAAACGGTGCTGTTGACCAGAACCTCCTCTGCCATCACAGAGAGGCCTCTGCCTGCCCCCCAGAGCACAGACAGGTGCTCACAGGCAGGCCACAGACAGCACAGCAGGGGGCCCTTTGGTTTGGGTGGATGGGGGCATAGGGGTGGATTGACCGTTTGTCCTTCTGTCTCAGAGGGGTCCATGAGAAGCTTACAAGGCGGTCAGCGAGCCAGACCCTTGGCCCTGAGCTCTCTTGGGCGAGGCCAGGCCCTTCCCTGCAGCACAATGTGTCTCAATCCCTTGGGTTGAACTTCAGCTTCTGCTTTGCCAAGTCCTTTCCTGGTCTTGGTATCATCCGAGCCTCGGCCCAGCCCTGAGAGGCAGTAATATTATCTCCCCTGGAAGCGGAGAAGACAGACCTGGCCTGACCAAGGGCAAGCGGTGAGCTAGCAGGCCTGTACCCCTGAGCTAAGCTCCCCGGTGCAAGGCCTTGCTCTTGAAGGGCTCTGCCAGACCCTCTGCTCTCCTGTCGCCCAAACCCCTCCAGTGACAAGCCTCACAGAAACGCTACAAGGACGTGGGGTGAGGTCTGTGGTGGGTGGAGGATTTGCAGGAGAAAGACCCAGACACAGGGGTCTCTGCAGGAGCTAAGAAGAGCAGAAAGGAGGGAGCTCAGACGCCCTCTCTCCATCCCTCCTTTCTACTCCTCCATCCCCTAGGACTCACATGCTTAGGACTGGGAAGGGACTGTGGTGACCTGCCCCCCTCAGGCCTCAGCACTTTGGGGTGCCCTGCAGGGTGGAAAGCTGATTAGCACCCACATGCACATCGTTTGTATAAGGCCAGTGGTCAACTTGATGTTGGCTATACTCCAGCAGGCGAGACTGAAGTTAGATGTGAAGAAGGACTTTCTGTCTCTGAAGCGGAAATAGTCTGTGGGTCCAAGGAGAAGAGGCAGGAGTCGTGATTCTGAAATTTATTAGGACAGACCAACTAGGGTTGGGGTGGGAGGTGAGGCCTGTGGGCTGTCATCTAATTCTTTGGCTCTCAAAACTTGCTGATAGAAATGATAACAAGCACCATTTGCATTGCACATCTCTGTTCACAAGCTACTGTCAGCTACAGCTCATTTCTGTCAATTAATGGATCCATCTGGGAGAAAGAATGGTATAGAGGATCGAGAGACTGAGCCGTGAGTGGCTGCCTACAGGCAAATGTAACTCCATCATGTTCTCATTGTTTGGCTTGGGGCCAGTCTTTTAATTCCTCTGAGCCCCAGTTTTCCCGTTTGTAGAATAGGGATAAAAAGTAGTACCCACCCCCGGGACTTGAGGGTTAAAGGAAGTTGTTAGCATGATGCCTGGCCCCCAGGGGAGTTCAGTACATGCATCAATCAATTAACTGATTGATGCCCTCTCTCCAAATAGAACGTTGGCTGCAAAAGTGGCTTCAGTCCTCCCAGAGTCCTCCTCGGGGCCAAGGGTGACCGTTACCATCCCCAGGGCAGAGCTACAGATCCCAAGACTCCAAAAGAGCGAGTGACTGTCCCGATCGCATCGCGTAAACCCAGGGCCCTCGCCCATACCCTCTGTTCTTTCCCTGCACTGTTTGTTGATCCTGCTGTCCTGTCATGCAGCACCTGGGGCAGGTGTGGAGTGGGGATGCTGGGAAGGAGGGTGGGAGGAGGCCCTTAGCTTCAGAACTGGGTGCTGCTCGGCAGTTACTATACTCACACAGCACAAAGTCTGGTCACATCTCCTCTGATGCAGATTTAAAAGCGGATCTATGGTTACATAAATGAGAAGGGGGTTGAAAGGGGCGTGAGGGAACTTTCTGGGGATGTCGGGGAGATACTGGACCATTTGGGTGGTAGCTGCGCCCAAATTGTCAAAAATGGGCAAACTGAGATGTGCATTTTATTGTATGTTAATTTATCAAATGGTACCAAGTTTTGATATGGGGGCTCTTTGAGCTCAAAAGGGGTTCAACTTGCTCTGCAGTGGGTATAGGGACCCCCGCTGGAGTAGAGATGTCACCCGCCTCTGCTGGCAGAATGCACACACAAGCACACACGAACACACACAAACCCAGATGCGGGAAAGTGATGGGGAAAGGGCTGGGAAGCGTAGGACACTAGAAGCTGGCCTCCCAAGGTCTGCTCCAGGCTCCTGTTTGCCCCGTAGAGCCCAGCACCATTGAGGGCACCAGAAGCATGTGGGGTGGGAGTGGGGGCGGAGAAGAACATGCCCTGAGCTGCAGCTGGAGTGAACTGGCCGTCACTCCAACTTCACTGCCCCCCGGCCATTTTCTGGGCCTCCCCTTCCTGGGAGCCCTCCAGAAACCCTGCTGGGCTGAATCGGCTCTCTGTCTAGGACCAGGGCATTCATCCACGAATTGAGATGCTGGAGCTGAGTCAGAGGACAGGGGAAGCTTCAAGGACGTGAGGGCGAGCACGCTGGTGCTGCCCACGCCTCCCAGCCCGCCCAGGCCCCAGCAGCGGTCCAGCCACATCCCGGGCTGCCCTGGCAGGCCCTCCATGCAGAGCCCATGACCACACAGGCTCCTGGGTGGCCCATGCTGCCCTCACCACAGCCTGCCCGCTGGGACAGAGGGAAGGACCCTGGGCCTGGCTAAGGAGGAGCTGGTGCAGGGTGAGATGCTGCCGGTGGGGGTGGGCTGTGGGGGTGTGGGGATTGAGCTCTCAGGGTTTTAACATCTGTTTTTGGCATTTAAAAAAATTTATAAGATGCATCATGGAGAAAAAAAAATTGGGGAATCATCTGCTATGCTGGCTTATCCAGACCGTTTATTCACTTATTTTTCCAACAAAGTATTTAACTGGAAGCTTATTCTATGCAATGTTCTGTACTAAGCACTTAGACTCTATACAAAGATGGATAATAGAATCTTCATTTTCATGGTGTTTACAACCCAATTAGGGAGACAGACAGGTAACAACTCACAATTGTGAAAGAAAAGGAAATCAGTGCTAACAAGATGTTACAAGCAACTAGCAACAGGGGTCCAGTATTGGGTCAATTCAAGCTGGAGGACTTCAGAGAAGGCTGAGAAGGGAAAGAAAGTCTGGGTAGTGTGGACCGGAGCCGTGAAAGCTGAGTGTACCCCGTGAGGGGCCCAGCGTGAGCAGAGATGAGGAAGGCTGGAAGGGTGCACTGGGATCTCAAATAGCTGAACCTCTACAGATGGTGGGTCTGGCTGATGAATGGGGACCTCAGGAGGTCCACCAGTCCACTCCAGGATGAGGAGATCAGCTTACCTTGGGACCCCCATCTCCCTGTTCACAGTTGGTTGGATCAGGCTAGGTAGCTGCTCCAAGTCCTGTCCATGAGATGGGCTGGCAAGAACTCTCTGCCCAGGGAATACTGGGACTGATTGGGTCAACAGATCCTTTCCCTGTGCCAGGGGGTGGGAGTGTTAAAGTAGCGACAGAAAAAGGAAAGGTTATTGGTTTGCGGTGAGAGTGAAAGGAAGAAGGGAGGAGAAGGAGGGCGAGTCCTTCTGTAGCAAGAGCTGAGCTCAAGTGCTGAGAAGGCCATGAGGTGGCCAGGCTCTGAGCCCCTAAACTGTACTCCAGCCTCAGGAACCCTGACCCTGTGTCCACCTTGGTCTTTCTTGGTGGCTTTCCCTGGCTTCTGCCAGGTCTAGCCACGTGGTTGACGTTTGCGTTGCCCGATTTCCCTGTGCTCCTACCCACCTCCCCATCCCTGTTGCAGGAGGCCACCTGACTTTACAACAAATACCGTAATGAAACAAGCACCTTGGAGAGCAGGCTGAGAAGCTGGAGTTCTAGTCTGTGGGCAGCGAGGCACTTAGAGTATATTCTGAGCTGTTTAGGAAGCAGTTTGGAGAGTGGGATAGAGCAGGCCAGGGCTTCAGGAGGGGACAGCAGTCCGAAGGCTCTCTCTGGGCCCAGCAGAGAGGACCTGAAGGGGAACGGGGCGGTGGCTGTGGGGTAGAGCCCCGTGCATGGACTTCACAGAGACCTTATGGAGGTGAAATCGATCAGATCTGGTGATAGGTAGATGGGGTTTGGGGGTGAGAGGAAACAGTCAAAGACCCCTGGGTATAGAAACCATGAGGAGGAATGGGTTTGGGAGAGAGACTGGGTTGAGTGGCAGGACGTTTTGTGACATTCAGACGGAGCTCAGGAGGGAGATCTGCATCAGGACATGGAAAGATGGCAGGTGTGACGAGCATATTTTCAACCACGAAGCACGACCAACCTCTCAGGTGGGATGAGATGAAGCCGTAAGCTGAGTGACGCTGTTTGGAACTCTGCCCCTCCTCCTGGGTCTAGATAAGGAGTTCCCAAAGGGTAGAGGCACAAAGGCATCCAAATGTGATTGAGATGACCCAATGAAAGAGTGGGCAACAGACTCGAACAGGAACTTCACAAAAGAGGACATCCCAGCCAGCCAACAAAAAACACATGAAATGCGCTCACCAGGCCCACCTCTAACATTTACGGGACCCAGAGCTCGTAAGTCTAGTGACAGCCCAATTAACATAAATTTCAATATTTCAGTTATAAACTGAGTCAACAAACTATTAAGTGAAATATATTTTATCCTCCTAACTCCACAAATGCACATTCACAGTGACCTGGAAGACCAGGTTCAAACTGAGAACTTTCAGATTCCTGGGAGGTCATGCCCGAATGTGGTGGTCTGAGGCCCCAGTCCCAGGCCCTCAGTCCACTCTCGTCTTCTTGCTACTCCCAGCAACATCCTGCATAGCAGAGGACCTCACACTCATCTGGGGACACTCCAGCCTACATGTCCAATGTCCACCCACAGCCAGCAAACTTGTGCCCTGCAGCCAACCTTGAGACTAGAGATAGTGTCCATGCCTGGTACAGTCCCCCCTGGGAAAACAGGCCTGGGGAAGTGGCCCGTGCAGGTTCTGGAAACTAGTCTGGGGACACTGGGGCAAGAAATTCGAGTCCTAAGTACCGGCTTTATCCCTAACTGGATAACTTAACCTGTCTGGTCATTATAAGGACTCAATAAAACCTCCTCTACTAGGTTGCTATGAGGTAAGAACATTATGTAACTCTAAATCCTCATTCAAATGTTAGTCCAATAAATTTAACGGTGCTAGACTGGGCACTAACCTGACAGCTTGGCCCGGGCCTGTGGGGTGTCACCCGGCATGGTGACAAGCTGAGAGGGGGCAGGGCTCCAGCCGAACGCCTCTTGCAGCCCCACTGGGGAAGGGAAGGAGGCAGCTAACCGGCACCCGCCACAGCCCGAGGGCCAGATGGGCAGGAGCCTCCGTGCCCCCCGCCCCCCTCAGGCCCCAGGCCGATGCACGGCCTTGGCTAGGAGGCCTGACTGAACTTGGAGCTCTGGCCCTGGCCATGTGTTTGGTAACAGGATTCTGGCCCCCGCAGCGTATCTGCCAACTGGGCTGGCTCACAGCTTGGGGAGGGCGGCGTGTGTGCCAGAAGCGGGGAGACCTATTTCTGCTCTAGCCACAGGCCAGTGGGCCGAAAAAAAGGTTAAATTAAGATGACTGGGTTTTTCTCAGCATCTGAAGAGTGCAACTCGTCTACTTTTGAACAGAAGTGATTAGAGAATCTCTTCAGGGAGAACAAGGAATCCGAAACGTGTGTAGGTCTGCATGAGGCAGGCGAAGTGCGAGACAAGGTAAAGGGTTGTGGACGGAAAGAGAAGGCAGGGAAAAGGGAGGGAGAAGGACAGAGGGAGAGAGGGAGGGGAAAAGGGAGCGAGGAAGAGAGAGCCGGGACAGACAGACAGAGATACACGGAGAGAGAGGACAGAGGCAGAGACCAAGGGAGACAGCTGGACAGAGAAAGGAAAGATTCGGTGGGTCTGAGGACCGCATCGCAAGAGGTCAGGAGGTGATGCGTATTCAGACGTGACGTCATCCTGGCAAGGCACCATTCTAGCTCCTCAGTTACTCCTTTCTGCAACCCCACAAAGGGTCCATTCTCAGTGAACGAACCCGAGCAGTCCATCAAAGAGGAAGCTATTCTTTATCACCCCAAATATGTCTCAAGCCAAGGGGGCTCACTCTCCTCCACTGTCCCTGTCATTTCCTTGAACAAGGGCAGGAAGAGTGTTAACCTGGGGAAGACTCTGGTAGACGGCGCCCAGCCCACCTCGTGGTGAAGACAGACAAGGAAAGGTATCTTCTTCCAAAGAACTTTCCAGAACAGCAGGGTCCCAGGCCCAACCAGGGCAGACCTAACACCTGGATCCAGGGGCAGCTATTCCCCGAGAGGAGATTTGAGAAGTGCCAAGGAGACAGCCTTACCCCAAAGGATCTCCTCCACTGCCTGTTAAAGAAAAAGAAAAGAAAGCCCAATAGGTGAAACATACAAAACATCTAAAAGCACATGGGAATGTTCTAGGAATTTATTTTTTTAAGTTCAAGTGTATTCTATTTCATCATCAAGTCGATGAATGAGGACAGCAAAGCTGATGTACATCACACAAAAATGTAAAGTCAAGATTAGACATGACCTCTGCAGCCAAGCGAGCCTCATTATCAAATGAATTTTGTATTGTGTTTTGAATCACAATCAAAAGCTGCTTAGTTTGACAGCTTACATTAGAGAAGGTAGCTAAGTACTTTCTAATGACCATCAAGTAGGGGCCAGATCATTACACACATTACTTCTCTCCATTTGTCATACAATGGACTCACACTACAAATACTGCTAGAAACTTTTTTTTATATTAAAGTATCTTGCCCTCTTTGGTATGAGCGCATACAGAGCAGTCTCTCTTCTTAATGGTGCAGAGTATTGCGTGTGCTTATATGGACGGAATGTTTGCGTCCCTCCAAAATTCACGTGTGGAAACCTAATCCCCAATGTGATGGTATTTGGATGTGGGGCCTTTGTGAGGTGGATCAGGTCATGAGGGTGGAAACCTGATGAATGGGACAAGTGTCCTTATGAAAGAGACCCCCAGAGAGCTCCCTCACCCCTTCTGCTATGTGAGGACCCAGAGAGAAGACTGTCTGTGAACCAGGAAGCAAGCTCTCACCAGACGCCAAATCTGCCGGTGCCTTGACTTCGGACTGCTCAACCCCCAAATTTGTGAAGATAAATTTCTGTTCCTTATAAGCCACCCAGTCTACGGTATTCTCTTACAGCAGCCCGAATAGACTAAGATACCATGAGAAGGATGTATCATTATTTGTCTAGCTAGTCCTGCACTGAGAAACATCTGTGTGATTTCCAGTGAACACCTTTGAATACAGAATGTGTACTTGTGACCTATGTATGAAGAATAAACTCCCAGAAGAGGTGATGCTCAAAGAGCAGGTGCATTACACATTTTCATAGATATTTCCAAGTTAGCCTTCAACAAATACTGCCCCATCTCCTGCTGATCTACACCCACCTTCACCAATGATGAGTACAACTTTGTGCCAATATGCTACAAAAATCAGCATGGCATTGTTTTAATTTGCATTTCTTTAATTAGGAATGAAATGGAGCATTTCTTCATGTGTCTACTGAGGATTACATTTCTTTTTTCTGTTTCTGTAATGTCTATTCATATTCTTTGTCTATTTTCCTCTTGGTCTTATCTTTTCTCCCTTTTGTATTTATGCATCTCTTTGAATATTAAGGGGGTTTCCACCCCTCCTGTCAACCAAGACCTCTATATCCAGCAAAACTGTCCTTCAAAAGTGAAGGAGAAATCGAGACATTCCCAGATAAATAAAAGCTGAGGGAGTTCAGTGACCATCTGAGGGGCCGTCTTGTGGGCAATGTCTATGTGAAATTCTGGCATGAGGAGGATGCAGCTCAGGGAGTGGCTGAACTCGATAACCATTGGTTCAACAGCCAGACTGTTCATGCCAAGCTGTCTCCTGTCACTGACTTCTGGGAGCCATGCTGTCGGCAGATGGGGGAAGGTATCTATGGTGGCTTCTGCAATTTCGTGCACTGTAACCCATCTCCTGGAACCTCTAGCAGCAGCTCCAAGGGTAGGGACCCAGGCACAGGTGCCTCAGGACCAGCCTTCCAAGACTTTTCTTACCTTAAGGTCCTTATACCCAGAGCTGAACCTAATCCTATGCCTCAATAACAATGTCTCAAACATTTTGTACCCTAAGACTAGCCCTGAGCTCCATCCCAAGACCAGCACCTAAGCCCAAATTTTAAAAAACCCTTTTAAGGTTTTCTATCTCTTTATTGATATTTCTATTTTGTTCACACATTGTTTTCTTGACTTTCTTCAAATATCCCTTTGGTTCTTGAAGTATCTTTAAGTTGGTTGTTTTAAAGTCTTTGTCTAGTAGATCTGCCTCTAGGTCTTTTTCAGGGATGGTTTCTGTTGATTTTTAATGTTTTCCCTTTGAATAGGCTATACTTTTCTGTTTCTTTGTATGCCTTGTGATTTTTTTGTTGAAAATTGGACATTTGATTCAAATAATGTGATAACTCTGGAAATCATATTCTGCCCCCTTCTCCAGAGTTTGCCACTTTTAATTATTATTTTTGTTTGTTGTTTTTCTTTTTTAAGCAACTGCAGGCTGTCTCTGTGCCAGGGATCTGCCTGAGGTATAAACTTAAGGTCCTCTCAGGTCTCTCCTGAGCCTTCACCTTTCCCTGTGCATGTGTGGTCACTTTCTAACTTTTCTCATTTACGAAGTTGCTTTTTTTTTTTTTTCTCTTTTGCAGTACCTGGGCCTCTCACTGTTGTGGCCTCTGCTGTTGCAGAGCACAGGCTCCGGACGCACAGGCTCAGTGGCCATGGCTCATGGGCCCAGCCACTCTGCGGCATGTGGGATCTTCCCGGACCGGGGCACGAATCCGTGTCCCCTGCATCGGCAGGCGGACTCCCAACCACTGCGCCACCAGGAAGCCCCCAAAGTTGCTTTTTAATATCATAGTCTTTAATGTCTCTGGCGCCCAAGAGGGGAAAAGAGAAAAATGGAAGGGAGGAAAAAGAGGATGTCAGCCCTTCAAATCTCCTGGAAGTAACTTCAGTTGGAGGGAGAGGGGCTTGCAACAATGGGAGGAGATGCAACGACAATGGGTGGCAGCCTCTTTGTCTGCACTTCCATGATCAGAAGCAGCAGTCAGCTATGGGGCACAGAACCCTGATATCTGGAGGACACAGTCTTTTTTTTCTCATCCTGGTTCTCACACGCTGCATGCAGGCTTCTCCTGGAATATGTGTTCTGCTGCCTGCCATGGGGCTGGGAGTGGGGGATGGGCCACTGCAATAGCCCTAAGAGTTGAACTTGACTGAAATTAACAGTAATTTACTGTTCAACCTTTTCCTGGAATTCGCATGCCTTCAATAGACTCCAGAGTTCCAAAATAGTCACATCAGGCAGATTCTGCCAGTGCAATTGTTGTCCAGGTGGGGAGACAGATTCCTGGTGCTCCCCACTCTCCCATCTTCTCAGAATCCTTTCTATTAATTTTATTTTGATTAAATTTACATGAACATATTTGGAAGATTACACTAGTTATACAAAGCTTATTATGAAAATTAGCACCTCTACCCCCATACCTTCCATGAATTGTTGCTTCCCAGAAGCAACTAGTTTCAAACAACTTTAGTTAATTCACGTGGTATTTACTTCCACATTTCTGAGTAACATTCTTATAATGCTGTTTATTGATTTTTCAGTTCTAGATATTACCTGTTGATCTCCCACTATGGAAAATGAGGATTTAGCTCTTTTTTAACCCCTGGCCTGCCCCATCACACTTTTCATTCTTCTGTCTTCCCAATATAGTTACATTATAATTTAGTCAGGTCACTATTCTGTGTTTACATTTTTTGTGAGTTTGTAAATGCCAGTTCCAGCTGAGACATAAAGTAAACTTTGATTGCTTTACCTTTTCCTACCTAGTGTCTTGTTTTCTCTGGAATTAATACTTGCTTTATTTTCCTATTATTTTACTTTTCGGCAAACTCAACTTCAAACTCTCTCCCAGTTGTGTAAATCCCTTATTATGTTCAAACACATTTTGTGTTCTATAGATTTAATATTCTCATGGAACAACATTCTGAGTTCTCTGATCTGTTTAAGTCAGTCCTTTTTGCCCTCTGCACTTGGCACACAGCTGTTGTTCTTGGAATTCCTTTCTCCATCATTTTGGGGATTTCCTTCTCCTTTTCCTTGTATTGAATCCCTTGCTTCCTGGATCTTCTGTTTTCCCAAAGTTTCTGAGAAAGGGTGGGTGGGAGACAATTTTTTAAACTTGAATATCTAAAAATGTCTCTATTCTACATTAAAATTTGATTGATGGTTTCTCTTGGGTATAAAATGCTATATTTAAAATAGTTTAATAGAATTTTGAAAACACTATTGTATTTTGTCATACAAACTTGCTTTTGAGGATTATGAAGTCATTCTGATTCTAAATGTTTATATGTGACATATTTTTTCTTCCTTTCCAGAATCTTGGGAGATTTTCTCTTTGATGTTCACTATTCTGAAATTTCGTGATATGCATTGGAGATGGTCTATTTTAATCCATTGTGCTACAAACTTGAAAAGCCCTTTAATCTAGACTCTCATGAGCTTCCTATCTAGGGAATTTTCTTCTATTAGTTATTTGATTATTTTTGCCCCTTCTCATTGATCATCATCTCCTGGTATTCATGCTCTTGTTTAGTCCCTCCAAAACTGAAAGGCATGACTTGTGTGACCTGCTGGATATTGTAGAAGTGATGAGGGATGATATCCAAAGCCAGTCATGAAAGACATTTCAGCCTTTTCCTTGGTATCTTGGATCACTTGCTTAGTGAAAACCAGCTGTCATCTCAAGAAGACACTCAAGCTACCCTATGGAGAAGCTCACATGGTGAGGAACTGAAATCTTCAACCAACAAGGACCACAAACTTGCCTATCCTATCAGGGAGTCAGATTCTCCAGCTATAGTCAAACCTTAAGAAAACTACAGCCCTAGGCAATATCCCCACGAGAAACCCAGAGCTAGAACCATTCAGCTCCTGAACTCCTGGCCACATAAACTAGGCTGTTCTCATTCATGGGATAAAGTTTGAAAAGTCTCTATGTTAGACATCTATCGTTTCACTTGTTCAGCATTTCTTCTTCTGATGAAAGAATATCTCTTCTCCTCTGGGGAACCATCTTTGTGGGTTGCAGGGCTTTCTCCTTCCCCTGACTCCAGCTCAAAGGATGATTCAGACCTGATCAATGAGACTCATTTCCAGGACTTTGCTGGAACTATCACATAGTGAGTGATTACTCAACCCACAGAAGGTAAAAGCTTGGAGCTGCTGGTATCCACCCCAAACTGTGTGGAGAGAGCCTGCTCGAAAATGAAGTCAATAGAACAAAGCAGAGCCAGTAGAAAGGTAGTGTCTTGATGAACTGCTGGAGGCATGGAATCTAGCCAGTACTAATGTTATATCACCTCTTGAGCCTCCCAGTTACCTGAACCAATACATTTCTTATTGTTTAAAAAAAAAATAGGAGATCTATGTCTTTGAAGTGCTGTATCTGCCTCTTTCCTGCCTCACTTGTTAGGTGTTTTTTTTTTTTTTTTTATCATAACTGATGTTTACTTTTAACAAACATTTTTCTGCATCTATCAAAATTATTATATGAGTTTGGCTTGTAATTATTAACATGATGAATTATATTGATTGATTTTGTAATGTTAGTTTTCAACCATGGACAATTTTACAAGAGACATTTTTGCTTGTCAGAAATGGGGGTGGTGGTGCTACTCGTATGTAGTGACTACAGGCCAATGATGCTGCTAAACGTTCTACAATGAACAGGTTGGTTCCCCACAACAAAGAATTATCCAGCTCCAAGTGGCAATAGTGCCCAGGCTGAAAAACTCTGGGTTAAATCAATCTCACATTACTAGTATAACCCAAATTGTTTGATATATTTATTTGATATATGCAGCTGGGTCCAGATTGCTTTTATTTTGTGCAGGACTTTTGCATCTGTATTTCCTGAGTGAGACGGGCCTGTAATTTTCTTTTTCCAACTATGTTTATCTTACTTGGATATCAAGCTTTTGTTAGTCCCACAAAATAAGATGGAGAGTATATACTCTTCCTGTTTTTCAGACGTATCTGTAAGATTGCAATTATTCATTCCTTAGATGTTAGGTAGAACTCACCAGTGACATCCACAGTTTGGAGTCTCTTCTGTGGAAAGATTTTAAACTGCTGATTCAATTTATTTTATAGTTCTATGATTGTTCAGAATTTCTATTTTTCTTTAAGTAAGCTATATTTTTCTAGGAATTTAGTTCGTATAATTTTCAAATGTAGTGAAAAGTATTTTCATAGTATCACTTTATTATTTTTATAATGTCTACAGAATATGCAACGATGCGCCCTTTTTAATTTATAATATTTGTTATGTATGCTTTTATCTTTTGTTCTTGATTGGCCTAGCTAGAGGCTTATTATCTTTATTAATCTTTCCAAAGATTAATCTTTCCACTTCTAAGTTTTTAACTCTTCTCTTTGGCATGTTTGTTTTCTATTTCATTAATTCCCGCTCTGATTCTTATTCTTTCTCCCTTCTACTTTCATTGTGTTACCTTGCCATTCTTTTCCTGACTTCTTGAGATGGATGGTCTATTTCTGTTGTCTGTTGTTTCTTTAAGTTTTCATTCACTCGTTTCCTTGTACACCTGATTATTTCTTTTATCAAAGACTCGTAGACTGTATGTAAAAATTATTTTGAGGAACAGTTTTACTCCTAGAATGATGCTATCCTCCTATACAATGGATCTTTGCTTGTTGATCCTGTCAAGGACCACCTTAATCCAAGTTAAAGACTTGAGATACCCTAACCTCCAGATAATGGGAAGGAGGGCTGCAAGCTGGTGCCAGAGCTGAGTTATTTCTGGTTTATTCTACCCTGAAGACACAGTGAGGAGTGCTTTAAGCAGAGCTCCTGATAACTTCTGATAAGCTCTTGGCTCTGACTTTTGTCCCCTTCTCCTGACTTCATGAGGCAACTAGGAGTTCAGGTTGTCTTTATAGCTGTTTACCCAGGTATATTATCTCAAGGCAAACATGGCTTAAAGTGGCTTGTCTTAACTCTCTGGGTTGTCCTTGTCTCCCAACAATTCTTTAGTATTTGTCAAATTCTTTGATGTTTCTAAGATAGTTTTTAAAAATATTATCTTACTTCTTCAGCTGTTCTCAGCAGGAGGGTAGGTTGGAGACGTCTACTTCATCATCAGAGGGGAAGTCTTACCATATAACTCTTATACCTTTTGATTTGTAAGCCTTGTGAATGCCTCATCTATATAAAAAACTTTTAAAAATAGAGATTGCCACTTCTGGTGTCCTGTTTTGCATGCAAGGAGCTTGGAAATTGACGCTCAATCCTAACAACAAACCAATCCTTGTTGGATACATTAGAGAGGTGAGGGCACAGGGCAAACCACTGCCCACAGATTAGAAGGACAGACAAGTGAATACAGGGAGTCTCTGCTTACCGGAATAGAGACTCATGAATGGAAACATAATGAGACCCAACGCTGGGGTAGGAAAACATGAACTGTAACGAACAAATTGCTAGAGTCTCAGTGCAGACAAGTTTGAGGGTTAAAAAATCCGGGGGGGCTCAGTCATGGGGTGATCCCACACTTTTGTAAATTTTACTTCCAGGAGCTTGACCAGGTTTTCATAGTAAATATCAGAGAAAAAGAATATAGGTCAGAAACTCTGACCTACAGAAAGAAAGGAAGTGCACTGAAGAAGAAATAAGTGAAAGTAAAATAAAAACTTACATTTTTCTCATTCTTAATTGAACTAACAGATAACACTTTGTTCAAAATAAAATTATATATAGTATGTATAATGTATATGTTACTCATATATGCTTAAACATAAATGAAATGAGTAATAGCAATGATACAGGGGATGGGAAGGAGAAAATAGCGCTATTTTTTATAACATGTTTTGTTATAACATGGTTCTCATACTACCTGTGAAGCAGTATAGTGTTATTTAAAAGTGGAATTGGATTAATTGTAAATGTATATTGCAAACTCTAGGGCAACAACTACAAAAAAGCATGCACACAAAAAAGGGTGTGCTAAAAAGGGAGAGAAAATAATATAAAATGCTCAATTAAAAGCACAGAAGGCAGAAAATGAATAGAAGATAAAAATAGGGGAAAAGAACAAAGGCAACAAATAGAAAATAGTAACAAATATGACAGATATTAATCCAACTATAGCAATATTCACTTTGAACATTAATGATATAAATGCATCAATTAAAAGACAGAGATTGTCAGAGTGGATCAAAAAATATGAATCTATGTTGTTTGGACAACTATATGTTGTCCAAAAGAAACCCATTTAAAATACAAAGATACATACAAATTAATAATAAATGGATGGAGAAAAATATACCTTGCTAACACTAATCAAAAGAGAACAGGAGTAGCTATATTACATTCAGAGAGAGCATACTTCAAAGCAAGGAAAGTTATCAGGGATAGAGAAGTGCATTACATAATGATAAAGGGGTCAACTCTCCAAGAACAATAACAATCCTTAATGTGCCTGCACCTAAAAACAGAGTAACAAATGATGTAAGGCAAAAATTAATAGAATGGCAAAGAGAAATGGGAGAATCCACTGTCATAGTTGAAGATTTTGATACCCCTCTATCAGAAATGGACAGAACCAGTAGGCAGAAAATCAGTAGGACACAGTTGAACTCAACACCACCATCAAGCAACTGGATATAATGGACATCCATAGAGTACTTTATCCAACAACAGAATACACATTCTTCTCAAGCTCACATGGAACATTCACCAAGGTAGACCATATACTGCACCATAAAGCACAACTTAACAAACTGAAAAGAATAGAAATCATATAATGTTTTGTCTACTCTCAAACCACAACGGAATTAAACTAGAAATCAATAACAGAAAGATAACCGGAAAATCCCCAATTACGTAGAGAATAAACAACACACTTTTAAATAGCACGAGTCAAAGAAGAAATCTCAAGGGAAATTTTAAAATATTTTGAACTCAATGAAAATGAAAACCCAGATATCAAAATTTGTGTGATGCAGTGAAAGCACTGCTTTGAGGGAAATTTATAGTATTGAATGCACATATTAGAAAGAATAAAAAATGCTAAATAAATGGAAAACTTGAATTCATTTCTAGAACAATATAAATAGTAATAATTGATTCATGAAGAAAATTTTTTAAATAAATAAATAAGCCAATGAGACTAAAAGAAGGTGAATCAGTAACAAAAGCCTCCTTCTCTCAAAAGATACCAGGCCCAAATGGCTTTATAAGGAAGCTTTGTTCCAAAGAACAGAAAATATACAATTTGTTTCAGACAATAGAAAGAGAAGAAAGGGACTTCTCTGGTGGTCCAGTGGTTAAGACTCTGGGCTTCCATTGCAGGGGCCATGGGTTCCATCCCTGGTTGGGAAATTAAGATCCCACATACAGCAGGGTGTGGCCAAGCACATTAGTCAGATTTTGCTGTGATAGTGCTGTGCAACGAATAACACCTCAAATTCCAGTGATTTACAGTTATTTCTTACTCATTTGTCTACGGTCACTATATACCATATAGTTCTATCAGTCAATATAGAAAACATATTTAATGAAATCCAACACTCACTCCTGGTAAAACAGACAAACAAACCAGACCTCATAGCAAACTAATATTAGAAAGTAATATGAAAAGAGACAGCTTTCAAAAACCTATAGCAATCATTATATCTAATATGGAAGCTATAGGTTTGCTGGTAAACCAGACAAATCATGACTGTCCACTGCAATGAACTCTATGCAAATTGTCCTAGTTGTCTTTACCGTGGTAGATTTGAAGGTGGGAAGATAAGGAATTCTTTGACTAATGGCTTTTATTTTCTCCAAGAAGCAACAGGCAAAGTCATCAGCTGTAAGTGGCGGGGTAGGAAGAAGTTGTCAGGGGTTTGGTGAGAGGGGAAGGTAATTAACTAATCATTTTCTAGAGTGAGGGAACAAACCTATTTGGGTACCATCCAAGGATTTCCAGGAAGAGTTAAACGCCTACCGTGTTTGTGGTCATGAACATAAAGAGAAATTTGTGAGTCAGAGTTTGTGAATTTTCTCAACCAATTTTCAGCTGCTCAGGGGTAAGCTCAGTGAAATTGTTGGATTTAAGCAAGTTTGGGATTTTGCCAGACAAGTAACACTAAGTCCCAAGGAAGCTGACAGTGCTTGAAAGGTACAACGTTGATGGAATCTAAGCTAGGTACAGAGGAATGGGAAGACAAAAGAAGAATGATAGTGGAAAAGTGATGGGCTCAGTGGATTGGCAGTCGAAGACTCCTTGAGGGGATATGAAAGTAGGTGCACTTTGGCCTAGAAGGTTGTGGTGAGGGTGTGAGACTTGTAGTTGAATTTCAGAGGTGCTGTAGTTGCCGGTGTTGAATAGGAATGGGGTGACCATAGGGGTGAGGGTGGTGGCTGAGTTGGAGTTGGCGCCAAGAGGGGCAGGGAATGGGGAGATCAGCGTGTTAGATGTGGTACCACATGGATGTTAAAGCCTCTTAGAATGAGGGCAGGAATGAGAAACAGTGAGCCAGGAATTAGAGTCTTCAGTGAATGAGGGGAAGAGCCGGGAGGTCAGCAGACGGACCACGATGGCAGACAATATTGGTGAGATGGATTCAGTGCCGCAGGAGATGGGATTTTGAAGGAAGGAATAAAAAGGCTTGGGAATGTCAGTGGAGAGCAAGGAAAACACCCACCCCAGTTTTAGACCAGTGGAAACCTGCCTCCACCTGAGAGGGCTGCAGGGGACAGGCAGAATTCTAGGAGGGCCTGAAGGGACAAAGAGGTTGAAAACATAGTGGAGCTTGCTAAAGGTGGGTTTCAGGTGATGGAGGTCCAATGCACGGGCTTGGGAAAGAAGGAACAGAAGAGGATTGGATAAAACTGGGCCCAGGAGGGCTTCCCTGGTGGCGCAGTGGTTGGGAGTCCGCCTGCCGATGCAGGGGACTCGGGTTCGTGCCCCGGTCCGGGAAGATCCCACATACCGCGGAGCGGCTGGGGCCGTGATCCATGGCCACTGAGCCTGCGCGTCCGGAGCCTGTGCTCCGCAACGGGAGAGGCGACAACAGTGAGAGGCCCCGCGTACCGCAAAAAAAAAACAAAAAAAAAAAAACTCTCTTGATTCCTTGGCTTGGGGATTTGGAGGCCTGAGGTGATAAGGTCTTTATCAACATAAATGAAGGTAGATGGTGGAAGTTGAGCTGGTTTGGGGGGGATGATCCCCTCCAGTGGGTCCAGAGGGAGACAGTAGGGAGGAAGGGAAACTTCTTGGAGGTGGTGTGGGTCACAGGCTCACAGCCCAGACCACCTCTTCAGCTGCGGTGGCTTCAGAGGGCAGCAGCCTCAGGGGCAAAAGCGTCTGGGCTGGCTGCTTTGAACATCCCAGGCAGAGATAAGCTCCAGAGGAGATGGTTTAACCAGCAAGTGGTGTCCTGTCCTCTTATCCCTGCTCATAAACAATAGATTCCAGGCATGCTGCTTGCTTGGGATGGGCCCAGAGGAGCAATCTTGGTGGGTCACATAAATAACAGTTCCAAGGAGCCCCCTTAGGCCAAAGCTGGGGAGGAAACGCACTTAGAAATGGTGGCTGCTGGCCCTCCCTAGGTCCTGAAGACAGGCGGAGAGGTTTCTCTTTGCACACCGTTCTTGGAGACTCCCCTGTGTCCCGTGAGGGACCATCCTAGGAACGTTTGGCATCACTGCCCTCCCAGCAACCCTGTGAGGCAGGGGTGTGTCTCTACTTGGCCTATGCAAGAAACTTGCCCAGTGTCCCATAGAAAGTGGCAGAGCTCAGAACCCGTGCTCCTTGCACTGCTCCTCCCTGCCTCTCATTCAATTCTTCGAGCATTTATGGGGCACCTACCATGGCAGTCACTCAGCTAGAAGTCAGGACACCCTGTCCACAGGAGGACAGTTTCACAGCCCTGGTTGTGCACCAGATCACCTTTAAAACCCTCCACCCTCAGATCTGACTTCACAGGTTGAGGGGTGGAGCCCAAGAATCTACATTTTTACTTGAATGATACTTGGAAATCACAGCACCGCTTCCCATTTATGTGGGGGCCTCTCGGGCCACCTTGGGGGGTGGAGGAGACTGGTTTCCCTTTCTAGGCAGGCAAGAAAAGCGGAGTGGCCTGGCTGTGATCTCTTGCAGCTGGCTTCAGCCTTAAGCAGGAGGGAAAGAGGCAGCCACCCCCCATCTCCTCCAAGGTGCCTGGAATTCCACAGTCAGATTTATTCCTTTGGGTTAGGTTTTATCTCCAGCTAAAATGGTCATCTCTTTGTTGGGGTTGCGGGGAGCACGTCAGCTATTACCAGTTGAATATGGGTGAGTTTGTTGAATCAGCGCACTGGGAGAGTAAACAACAAGAAAAACAAATCCTCAGTCAGGACCAATTGTGCCAGCTCACAGCCCAGACAAGTAACAGCGAGAACACCAGACTGGGACCCACCCTTGGGAGCACCTAGAGGAAAAGTGGGGAGAAAAGAGGAATAGGCTCAAAACCCAGGGGACTGCGTTGGAGTCTCAGGGGAGGGCCCTGTGGCAACTGGAGACCCACTGGCGCACACAGGAAATCCAGAGGGTTAGAACAAGGATGGTTCAACCCCCGGACTGGCTACTGGGGCAGGTGATGGGAGTCCTGAGGAGGGGGTCCCAGGGGAGGGCATTGTGGACAAAGCTCTCCCCTTGGCCTGGGAGTGCCAGGGAAGGCTTCCCGAAGGCCTTCTGAAGGCAACTTGAAAGAAGACTCTGATTCAGTGGCGGGTGGCTGGGAGAGGAAGGGCACGAGCAGAGGGCCAGCGAGGGCACAGCAAGTCTGTGCAGAGGTCCCTCCATCTGGGGGAGGGGGCCGCCTAGAGGTGAGGCCGGGCCTAGCCGCTGTCTGAATTCTTCGCTAGCTGCACTCCCTTCTGCCGCTTCAGAGGTGGCAGGAAAAGCGGGCGGAGGGCAGAAGTGCTGAATCACTGGACTCTGCAAACCTGGGGCACTGCCCTAGCCGGGCCCTCCCTGACCCTCCGAGAAGTCTGCCCCGAGGCTGCAGGGGCGGGAACCTTCTCCCTTCTACCCTTCAGGTTTCTGTGACTGGTCTAGGAATGACACTGATGTTAGACGGATTAACAGGAGAAGAAACACTTTAATTATACTGGTACCTACGCACAGGAGCCCCACAGACATAGGAGACTCACGGCACGGACAACTGAGGCTTATATACCAGCCTGAGCTAAGGAAAGGGACAGGGGCCTGGGGCTTTTTGCGGGGAGCAGGCAATCCGGGAAGGTGAGAGGGGAAATGTAAGGAAAACTAAGTTTGCCCTGCTCTGCAGTTTCTCAGGTGGGAAAATCTCTCTCTGGTAAAGGCTCTCTTCTGAGCACTGACAGTGGACACCCTCGCAAAGGGAGATTTCCTATAAATTTCCCTACCAAAGAGTAACTTCTACTCTGTTTTTACAACTTCTCCCATATCTCTGTTTCTCAAACTAATCAGCTCAACGTGATCCTGGTGCCGAAGACACAAATTTTGGGGGGGGGGGGCGATTCCACTCCCCTTCAGGCCTCCTTCCCTCCCACCACCCCTCACTCTGAACATCTTCTACAAAATCAGCTGGGGGGTTAGAAGGATTAGTTTATCTTGATGGAAAGAGGAGCTGATTCCCCAGTCCCAACTCCTGGGCGCTTTTAACTCCAGCCAAGCAGCTGGCCTGCCCTGGCAGGTTATTTTCTCCCCCCTCTCAGAGGTGGCCGGGGACCACAGTGCCTCCCCGGGCAAAATAAAAAGGTAGATGAAAGAATTACAACATAAAAAAAAATCTAACTGAAAAAGAAAAGTCCAAGAACAACAGGAAGCTGATCAGGAAGTTCCCAGGGAAGATGATAATATTTGAGAGTCGTGCTGAAAGCGGAGGCTGAGGACAGAGGGCGTTACAGGGACACGCAGCCATGGTGGCGGTGATCGTGCCACCCAACCCTCCACTGCCCCTTCTCCTTTCGCAGGGTGTCCCTGGGCCTGCTGGCCAGGCCCTGCCCACTCCCAGGGGCCCCAGGCACACCCCTGCTTAAACAGGCAACGCACACAGGTATAGGCACACACACGACAACTTCTACACATGCTCGCACAGATGCACCTGTGCACATGTGTGCTCACGCCAGCTAACGTTTGTGCATGGGGAACCTATCTGCACACAGACGCAGAAAGGGCAAACCCTCAGAGAAGCATTGTGTGCACAACTGTACAGAAGGTGACAGACGGTAGGCCCTTCCTCTCACTTGCTCTTTTTTAACCACCCCTTTCCCAGGCAGCCAGGCCTCTGATGGCGTTTGGCAGAGAGGCTTCTCACAGTGTGTCCTCCATCCCCTCCCCACCCAGGGCAGCCCTCCTTGGGCCGTGTCCTAGCTCTGTCTTTCCAGACCTGTAGTTCTCAAACTTTTTGATCTCAAGTCCTTTTTATGCTCTTAAGAACTATGACGACCCCAAAGAGCTTTTATCAATGTGGGTTATATCTACCACTATAGTGGCATTGTTTTCTATTTGTACAAGTTTCTTTACTGTGAGCTTAATACAGGACAGCTGGATTCTTTTTTTCTCTTTTCTTTTCTTTTTGCGGTACGCGGGCCTCTCACTGTTGTGGTCTCTCCCGTTGCGGAGCACAGGCTCCGGACGCGCAGGCTCAGCGGCCATGGCTCACAGGCCCAGCCGCTCCGCGGCATGTGGGATCTTCCCGGACCGGGGCACGGACCCGTGTCCCCTGCATCAGCAGGCGGACTCTCAACCACTGCGCCACCAGGGAAGCCCCAGCTGGATTCTTATATGTGCTTCTGCATGAAATCTCTTATGTGTTTTGGTTGAAGCATGGGAAGAAAGTCAAGTATCCCAGAGGTAGGTAGCTGGAAAGAGACTCTCGCAGATGCCCTGTGTCAGGCAGCCTGTAAAGTGTCTCCCAGGGCTCCCCACTGCCTGATCTTCGTACCCTTCGTAATCCCCTCCCCTTGGGTGTAGGCTGGGTCAGATGACTCACTCCAAGGAAGTGAGTGGTACAAGTGGTATGGCAAAAGTGATGGCATGACCCTCTGAAGATTACGTCCCAGAGAGACTGTGGCTTCCGTCTAGAGGGGGCCCTCTCTTGCTCTCTTGCTCGGAGAGAAGTCAGCTGCCATGTTCCAAGCTTCAGGATGGAAAGACCCACCTGACAAGGGACAGAGAGAGGCCTCTGGCCAAAATCCAGTGAGGAACTGGGGCCCCAAGTGAGGAAGCTCCTCACTGAATCTTGCCAACAACCACGGCCTTGAGCTTGGAAGCGGACGCTCCCCCAGGTGGGTCAGATGAGACTGCAGCCCCAGCCGACACCTTGACGGTAGCCTGTGAGAGACCCTGACGGGAGGCATCCAGCTAAGTCCTGACTTACTGTGAGATACCGCGAGGTGATAAATATTTGTTGTTTTAAGCTGCTGAGTCTTGGGGGTAGTTTATGACACACCAAGAGATAACTAACGCATTCCCTGAAAAAAAATCTTAGAGACCCCCAGGAGTCGTCAGACCTCACTTTGAGCACTGCTCCTCTAGACCTATCTATCTTCAGCTGCTCCAGTGGATTTTCCCAGTCAGTATCTGCTCTTCTTTCAGGGTCCTGCTCTCAGCTGATTCAAGGAAGAGTGCTGGTAAGGGACATAGGCCAGTGACAGGTGATACGCAGGTGATGTGCACACAGTGCCTGTTCTTGACGTTGCTACTTCTTCATGACAGTAGACTTTCAGGCAGTGGGCAGTGCATGAGAGATATGATGGCAGGTGGGGACAAGGTTTTAGGTAATAGTCTGTTCCCTCCACAGCCATCCACACTCTGCCCACCCCCATCCCAGTGCCCTTTGGGGAAATCAGGCCGTGCCAGGCCCTGGGTGATCTTAATCATAAATCATCCTATTTCCTCTAACGTTTAGGTTAACACAAAGACAGCCAGAATCTTTGCTTTCCAGTCAGTGAAAAGTCTTCTGTCTGAATCACCACATGTTCATACAGGCCCCTCTGTTTGCCTCCAAAGTTCCCCAACTGCTGGTGTCACAGCTCGTTTTACAGATGGAAAAGCTGAGGCAGGAAGAAGAATCAATGGTGTCCAATCAGGGCCCCACTGTCTGTAGTGGAAGCAGGAAACCAATGTTCAAACAGAGGAGGGATTCCTTGAATCCCCATCTACCATGCGGAAGGGAAGGTGCCTGATTGCCTATATCTTCCTGAGTCTGGCTTTCCTACTCGCAAGAGTAACACCAACCCTAGTGATGACGCCTCACATCCTAGATGCTTAGGGTGGTCTAGGCTTCCACCACTGGCATGTGCTATTGAGGACTGGAATCCTGGACACCATCTAGACACACCAGCCCACTGCAGAGGAAGGCAGAAGACCCTGGCCCAGGAGGTGATGTGACCAACCCAAGGTCACCCAAAGTTGGAGACAGTGCCGGGGTGTCCGACAAGCCTCTGCTTACCCTTCCCCCCCCAGCTCACAATCTGATTAAAGCTTGCGTGGGGCCCACCTCCTCCCCCAGGCTGTAGGGTCTGTGAGGACTGTGCTGGGCTCGCAGCACATGGAACTCCACAGAAGCTCAGTGATGACTGTGAATGGATGAGGAAGCTGGCAAGCACCTGAGTTTGGTCTGTGCCCAGGGTTAGAAAGCTTTGCTGTGGCTAGTATTAAAGGTTAGCTTCTGACAAGGTCAAGGTGAGAGGGTCAGTCTAGAGCCAGGATGGGGTAATCAACTATAGGAGAGGGCTAGGGCATCAGGCTTTGTTGGGGGTCAGCCAGTCTCTGGCAGGGTTTAGAGATCCATCTGGCGGGGATCAGTGGTGAGAGCTCTTTGGCTGGGGTGAGAGCTCCGTCCACGGTCAGAATCTGCTCCTTGCAAAGCGAATGATCCTCTGTGGGGCTTTGCGCTGCATCCCTGGAATCCCGAGCCCTCCTGCCTGGTCCAGAAAGTCCAGTCTCCTGAGCAGCAGATGACGTCAGCTCTGGCTCCAACAGTAGAGGGGGCTTTTGAGTGGCACCAGGGGTCACACTCTCGGTGCTGGGGGTTGGGATGACCTTGCTTCTAGGGCGTCGTCCTCAGCAGCTGGCCTGGGATGCAGACCCTGCATGGAGGGCGCAGGGACTAAAAAGACTTCAGACCCTTGGAGGCATTTCCTGTTTTCCAGTGAACTGAGAACTCGGCTTCCTGCTTAGAATAGTCCATAGGGATGGTTTCTTTTTTTGGTGGTGGGAGGGGTGTCTGAGGGTAGAGGATGTAGGCTTTGCTGGGCTTGAGGACCAGCTCTCAGGGCCCTGCTAGGAGGTGGCACAGAGAAAAGGGTGGGAAAGGAGAGTAATAAGAGTCCCCAGATGCCTCTGCCCGATTTCCCAGCTGCACCTTCCTTAGTGCTCACGTCCGTAGTCTTTAGAGAGAGCAACACAGTCTAATGCCATCAAACAATCGTATCATTTCACAAGGAGGTGGAATTTCTTAGAAGAGGGAAGCCAAAAGCACGCAGGGCCTGTGTTGGGACAACGACTAAGAACCCAGTGGGAGGAGCAAAGTCTTTGGCCCCAACTGGAGGCAGATACAAATCACAGGCTTCGTCCTGGATCTGCCAGGGGCTGCCTGCATGGCTTGGAGAATTTCCTGACTTTGCTGTGCCTCAGAACCCTCACTTCTCAAACGGGGGACCTAATAATGACCACCTCCCCAGTGGAACGGTGCCCAGCTGGCCCAGGGAAGGCACATCGGCAGCCAGTCTCCTTCCCTCCGACGGAGGGCAGAGGGGTACCTAGGCAAGAGATAGGGGCACATCTGTTCCCAAGCCATCTAATCAGCTCCACTTCTGCCAAAATAGTTCTCCTAGCAGCTGCTGCTGGCTCCTGCCCAGGCCCCTGCCTCCCCTCCCTTCTACCCCTGCAGGCACATCCTGGTCTCTAGCAATCACCCCGCTCGCCTCGCTTCTTTAACTGCCTGTTGCCTAGTGATTTGGCGATTTGGGAGAACAGACTCTCCTGCTTGGCCCCAGCCCCCTTGCCTGTGGCGGCATTTATCCTCACCAGGCTGGACTCTATCTGTCTTCTTCCCCTGCCAGGGATCACCCAGGAGCCCTCACCTCACCCCAATATCCACATGAGAGACAGTTTAAACACCCCCAAGCACAGCTGCGATGGGTGCAATGCAAAGCAGGGCCCTTTAAAGAAGGCCATGAGCATGGACCACGATTTTGAAGGAGGTATTGACCAGAAAAAGGCCCTCTGATCCCACCCCTACGGTGGGGCTGAGCTCCGGGGGAGGAATTGGCCTTGGCTAAATGGGAGGGCTACAAGGGAGGGACTACCCAGTCCCCTCCTTGCTCTGAGTTCATATGCTGTGTTGTGGGTCACTACTGTTGCCTCTTGGTGAACAGTGCCCACTAGGATGGGCCTTCATGAGTGGGACCTCCTTAGAGCGGCTGACACGGCTGGGGGCACAGAGTCACAGACTCACGTTGCCAGGGCAGTGAGCCACTGCCCACTCCTCCCTCCTGGTCTTTCTCCTCCTTTACGAGTCCCTCTCCCCCCTTGTTCTCTCCTCCCACTCTCCTCCTGCTCTCCAAATTCACACCTGGCCTTGCACGTTGTTAGGATGGTGTCTTTGTCAAGGGACAAGGCTAGAGCGTATTTTATTTAACAATAGCTTGATTTATAACAAAAAATATTCAGCCCTCTGGTCTGGACCTCCATGTGTACCTTTGCTTCAAATCTTAGGGGTGGCCTGGATCTTCTAACACAATATATAATTCACACTAATGGTCATGTTTCTTGCTTACTGTCTGTCAATAACCCACCCCCATGTAAGATTTGTAAGAATGCAGATTTTTCTTTAGTGATGTCTAGGTGAATGGCTGGCATGCAGTAGGAACTTTATGAACATTTGTGGAATAAATTTATTGAATAAATGAGTGAATGAATAGTTCTGTCACCTGTCCTATGTGTAAATACTATGTCCTGTCCAAACAGCTTCTACTGGGTCTGAGAATTTGGGCAATTGATTTTATTGTAGAATGGGCCTAAGAATACAACAGTTTCCTGGAGTTGTAAGGACTAAATAAGTTATATAATTTCTGAGCCTCAGTTTCCTCATCTATAAAATGGGGATAACTAGAATATCTATTCCACGTGCTTTTTTGGTGAGGTTTTAAATAGATGACTTACGTGAAGTACTTAGCATGATGTCTGGAACAACGAAGATAATACATGTTACACTTAAGTGATTAATAACCTAAAGACGGAAGCATGAAGGATGAAAATCTACAATTGGTGCCCAGAAAGGGCCCTTTCAAAGCCTCTCACGACAGCCAAAGAAGGTAGCTGCTGCAAAGTGCAGAAAGCTTGAGAAGCAGTGAGGTTTGCAATTGTTTATGCAGCATTTGGGTCCTAGAACTGAGGCTGGTCTGATCTCAACCCTCAGGCAGTGTCTACCTGACCCTGAGAAAGTAGGCAGTGAAAGCTGAACTCCCCCATCCTACACAAAGACAAGGGGGTCTTTACTCAAGAGGAGGGTTGGGCCCTCTCAGAGATTGTACCACCTGCAGAGACCATCACACTACTTTAAAGGATTCCGGGACCTTGACAATCCCCTGCTGAGACATGGTGTGAGGGTTACTGCAGCACTGCCTTTCTCGATCAGAGCCCAGCCTGCACCCTGGGAAGAGCGACCTGGTATAGACAAGAGCCACCTTTCTTTTTTTCTCTGACTTGTGTTCCCCTCCTCATTCCGGCGTCCTGCCCCTCAGCACTCCTGGGCCACCTGACACACCCCACGCCATGAAGGACCCTCTCTGGGGCAGCAAGGGAGCACAAGCTGCAAAGACAAGGTCCTGACTCTCAAACTTACAGCAGGAGACGAGACCGGGCCTGATACAGAAGAGCAGCGTAAGGCAGACGCAAGGGACAAAGCCCTGCAGATGAGGCCAGGGAAGTCCGGAGAAAGGGGTCAGGTTTGTGTTATCCAGGTAGGCTTCCTGGAAGAGGCAGTGGTGAGAGGGCACTGAAAGATGAGAAGGATGTGGGGAGGAGGAGAAATAGTAGCAATGAGACAGACAGGAGGGGAGGGATCAGGGCACAACCTTGAAAAGAACGACAAAGCCATTGAGGACACAACATAAACTGGTTAGAATCAAGTAGGTCCAAGATGGCTGAAGGTTCGACTTCCTGCAGACCTTGAGTCTCATGACATGCTCACCGTAATGCATTAGCATATGCTCAATGACACCCTCCCAGGTGCCATGACAGTTCCGAGGCAAAAAGTGGGCAGTGGCCCAGTTCCTAGAAATCCTTACTCCCTTCCCCAAAATAGTTGGAATAATCCTCCCGTTCGTTAGTCTATGAAATTACCCAGCCCATAAAAACTAACCCCATATTTCGGGGCCGCTCTCACTTTCAGGGACGGACCACATTCTGTCTATAGAATGTCTATCTCTCTAAGTAAACCTGCTTTCACCTTTTACCACTATGACTCGCTCTTGAATTCTTAACCCTTACCTGGGGGCCCATCCCAGGGGCTCACCCAAGACCTGGGACATGACCATCCTCTCAAGCCCCGTTTTTTTTTCCTGCAAAGGCAACAGTACTAGGCACAGCGCTCTGGAGACTTTTATCTCGCTGACATTTCAGAACAGGTCTTTGAAAATTCAGTCTTGTTATAGCCATTTTATAAGCGTGGAAACAGGTTTAGAAAGGTAGTTACCTGCCCGAGGTGAAAGCAATGAAACCAAACCTTGCTTGTTGTGGACTGCGTAAGCCAATGTCATGATGCACACCCTGGGCTCTTTGGGGTAGATCTCAGTAGATGCCAAAGGGGAAGCCTAACTGCCCCCTAATGACCTCACAGACCACATTCAGAGATATGTAGACATTTTATCAGCAAGCAGGCCCTGAAGAGTCCTGGGGCCACTCTGAAAGCCCCATGAAGTTCCAGCTGTCTGTCTGGATGTTTCCAATAGTGTCTCGCAGGAAAGGTCCACCCAAGGCAAATGCCACTCTATTCCAGCCATAGGATCAGGCTACTCTACGGGAGTAAGAGAACCAAGATGTCTCCCGGACAGCAGGGAGACGCGGACAGCTTACAGATCCAGCCTGGGTGCCAGCCCTAAGGGTGACAGAACAAGGCCATTCTAGATTTGGGGGGGAAACTTTTTTACTGACATACAATACATACACAGAAAAGTGCACAGCTCATAAGGGGACTAAAGCATCTCTCCGGAAGCCCTTTCACGCCCCCTCCTAGTCATGGCCTCTCCTCCCCCAAGGGCAACCACTAGACTGATTTCTAGCAGCATGGAATGTCTATTTTGTATTTTATGTAAATGGAATCGCACAGTCTGTACTGTGCCTGGCTTCTTAAACTCAATACTGTGTGGTGAGGTTCATCTATGATGTGTGTGGTTGTAAATCATTCATTCTCATGTCTACCTAGTGTTCTATTGTACAAACATCCCCCAATTCATTTATTCACCGGATAAATTTTCTGTTGCGTCAAGCGTATACATATTTAGCTTCAGTAGATAGTGCCGAAGTTTTCCAAAGTAGTTGTACCACTTTAGACTCAAACCTGAGACACTGAAAGTTCCGGTTGTTCCACATCCTTAGTAAACCTTGATAAGTCTGCCTTTTTGATTTAGTCATTCTGGTGGGTGTGAAGTGGTATTGCGGTTTGATTTAAATTTGCATCTCCCTGACTACTAGGGAAATTGAAGGCTCTCTAGTTTCTTATATCCTGTTTTTTTTTTTTAATATGGAGATTTGTCTTAAAATATCTTTGCCAATCTACTTACCTCATACATCACTAATGTTACCTTTCTGACATCCTTTATGCTAATTAACAAGCTATGGGTTTCCTTAAGAATCCTTTTCTAGCATTCTTCATGCTAATAACAAAACCCCCAGGAGTGGATGGGAGTTAAAAGAGAGCTGAAGCACCTTCTGAATAAACACTGTCTATTTATTCAATCAGCTGCCCATCCCTGGAGGGTGTATTCCTGATTAGGACAGCTGATCACCCTTCAGGTCTAGCTTAAGGCATACCACACAAGTTGTGTCACTGTCTAGGCTAAAGAACTTCAAAGTGAAAAACAGACTTCATGATGTGGCTTCTACGCTTTCTTTTCACTCCATCTCTCTGTCACTGTAAGCACTATGACGACGCATGCTTTGTGGTTCAGTAATTTTACTGCATGGAGATCTTCAGGCTTCTGGTAATCTGAGCACTGGACTGTACTCAGGTGCAAGGAAATAGAGAAGGACCAGTCTTCCCAGAGATTCCCTCTGCAAGAAATCCGTTAGACCTGCCGTTTCTCGGCTCGGCGGCAAAGCCACACAGACAGGCTTTCCTCAAGGAGCTCCGGAGCCACCTAACAACCCTTGTCAGGGACCAGTGGCCATGGCGGCTTTCCTGGAATAGGCATGGCAGTGCTTGGCTTCCTCTCCCAGAACATGGTTGGGATTGAGGGAAGAGGTTCCAAACCAGGGACTCTGATCAGCCATTGACCTTTCTTATCGCTTCTGTGTGACTTGTGGAGCACACAGATTTTGGGAGGATGGATTTCCTCATCTCCAGGACTTTGGAGCTGTCTCTTCTGGACCACTAGACAAGGGAGGCGTAGACTGGTCATATTTCGTTCACTGAAATGCTTGGAGGTGTCTTCTGACCTTCTAAGAACAGCATCTTTTAATTCAGTTCTTTTTTAATTTAAACTCAGACACACTGGTGGGAAGCTTGTTTCTCCTGGGATGGTCACTTACTTAGAAACAGCTGCCTGATCCAGAGAGAAAAATAGATAAATACAACCTTCTTCTTGGAGTGGGTCTGGAGGTCCATGCTTACATCTCCAGGTAGGCAGACGATGTTGCTGGTGGGGGTGGGAGAGGGGACTGAGAGGCGAGTACCTTCAGGATGACATAGCAAAGTCATGGGAGGGCTTTTGAAGTGATTGTAAGGGCTGAAAGGGTGATAAGTTAGTCCATCTCCTTAGGATGGCCTGAGGATGACAAATTGTAAAACTGCAATCATGCCCATAGCTCTTAAGAAACAGGGAGTTCTGGTTACTTGAAATTTCTGGTGTACTCTAGAGCATCCTTTTGGGTTTCAAACATTCTTGAAAATTCTATGCTGGAGAAAGAAGCGGAGGAGCCTAGCAGGAGCAGTGCAACATGAGTGGAGTGTGAGAAAGGAGCCCCAGCGTGAAGGAGGAACCTGGAGAGCTCAGAGTCACTGTGATGGCCATGAACGCTGGTTGAGTGGCAGGGAGGGTGCAAGCCAAGCATGGAGCCCCACTGGCTAGCCCGTGCTCCAGGCCCAGCCTCCAAGGGGCTCCCAGCCTCACATGGGTTTCTAGGGCTCCCAAGGCCTAAAGTTCTGAGCAGCCGGTCAGAAACTGAGTCCTGAAGAGGCTTGAATGGGTTGCAAGGAGATCCAGCATTTGCTTCTCTAGAAAGATGAAAACGAAGTGCTCCTGTGTTGCTTGCCCAACTGCTGGCACTCCAGGGCAGCTCCACACCCAGACAGCCCAGAGCCACACCCAGTCTGCTCAGGCGCCCTCCACGCCTCTGGCTGGCAGTCCCCGAAACAGAGGCCAGGCAGGGGTGGGCGCTGGGCATTGCCAATATGGTCGTGTGCATCCTTTGTGCGTCTTCAAAGGGTAAGAGAAAAGCTGAAACCACATCTAGGTTTGGGAATGTGGAATCCCTAATGTCTAAAAGGCAGTAAGCTTCACTAGTGCCACCCTGACACTCACCAAGGAGATAAAAATGTTCCTCAGGACTGAGAAAGAAGATTTAACGTCATTGTATTTATTAGGTTCCGAAACAATACACATTCACATCCTTTTGAATACAGTACATTTGGCACAATAATGTTTACAATGAAATAACACTAATGAATGGCAAGAGATTAAAATTACATCCAGAAAGGGAAAAAATGTACAAATAAAGCATCACAATACAAAAAAAATCCCTAAAATTGAATACATTTTATATTTAGCCAGAATTATTTTGCACATAATTTAAAAAGAGGTAATTTTTTTAGCCTTGTTTTTTTTTTTTTTTTTTTTTTTAAAGCAAGAATGCATTGTGTTTTCACCTTTGGAGGAAAAAAAAAAATGTTTCCACTTCACAAAGTCCATTATGAGAGAACACAGGAGAACAGCTATCCTTCATATATTTTTTTGGCATTTTTTTGCACTCCCGTCCCCCGTTTTTTCTTAAAAAAAAAAAAAAAAAAAAAAGTGAGTGAGCGACCTGGAAAGATTAGAAAGAACTGGCAGAAATGAAACAGTGTGTCTGCTTCCAAACTCTTGTGAAAGCTAAAATGAAACAATGACTACTCACGGAACACACAAGCCTTATTCTATAGACTACGTGGGATTTGAATCTGCCTGTGTGAGAACTTGATGAGCTCCAGCCCCAAACAGGAGGCATCCCAGCCAGCCCAGCTTTGGGGGCTGGAAGGGGGCATCTCTGGGCCAGGCAACCCGCTGAGTGGCTGCCTGGAGCTGCCTGGTGGAATGTATTATTATTTGACTTCCCAACAAAAATGCCAGTTGTCCTTTAGGAAGGCCCAACCCCTGCTGACATGGGAATACCTTGGACAAGGCCAGTTGGCATTATAGTTAGAGTTTGCTTGGTGTTTCAAAGTCCATCAGGGTGAAGGAAGCAGAGGAGAAAACAGAGAGCAGTGGTGATGCATGAGTAAGATGGGCAGTATTGTCATGTCTTCCTAAAGAATGAGATGATGCCACCATGAAGATGTTTCTGTGCTTGTCCTCAACTCCAGAAGACAGTCTCTCCCCAGTACGTCAAGTTACCGAAGATCAATTAACCTACTGTTCTTCATCTCTTCACTGGTATGCCAAACACACAAATTGATACAGCATAATATTTGAAATTATCATAAGAACAGTTAATAATTACACCTGAGTTTTTAAAAAAAATCAAAACAAAAGAGAACTGAATGGCATCACTAGTAACCAAGGCTACGTGACTAGCCAGATACACATATGGACACCAGCTAATGGGCCGCAGCTAGTCACTGACCAAACTTCGAAACCACCATCCAGAACATTCCTTTCTCTTTCCCATCTCTATCAGGGCATAACAGAGCGCAGGAGAACTATATGTGAGTTTACATCTTTTAAAATAAACCAAAATGAAACAAACAATACAAAGAACACCCCTCACCCCCCCGAGAAAAAAAAAGAAAGAAGGAAACACACCTTATCTCTCGGTAACTTGAACCAATACACTCAGAGAGTATTGCACCTGGACATTATTATAATTATTCTTTCATAGACTAAAGTTTTATAATATGTCTGAACATGCAGCAGTTGATACCTCTAAATTCAATGAATTAATTCCACAGGCCTTGCAGCAAACACTATATACAAAAGTCTCAAATGTACAAAAGGCAAAAAGCTTCATTAATGCCACTTTGCCACTCACAAGTATATATATTTAGGGGCAGCTGGGAAATCCACGTGCAACAGTTGGAATGGATTCCATTCCCTGCTAAATCGGTTCAGTAAAATAGATAATCAAACGACCTCCAGGAAACATGTACACAAAGCCACAGAGAACCCTTGGAAATCAAAGAATGTAACACTGTTAGCATATCTACAGGAGGTAATGTCACATCCATTAAATAGTGTCCACATGAGTCGCCATTCCATGTCACACAGAAACAAAACTCCGAGCGCATCTTGCCACCCTGTCAGTTTTCAAATAAGTCGCTCTTCAATCTCCCGATACCCTCTGCATAACCCATGTTTAGCCTCATTCTGCATGTTCCAAAAGCAGATATTTCATATTTAACTTTACACGTTTCATGTTTAAAAACCACAACACAGTAGTACTACCATTTGGGAGAAGTGCGCAGAAATTGCACACTGCTGCAGAAAATAAATAGAGTTGATGCTGGGGACTTAGGACGAAACTGGAAAGAGAATTTGGGAGGTGAGTTTTGCTAGAACCCCAGGGCCTCGGCCATCTCTGCGGTGGCCTTGGAGTTCAGGCAGAACTTGAATAACGAAGAGCACTACTAGTTTCCTTTTCTCTCAATTCACAGAGCCTCACGTGCCACGAAAGCATTAAGAGCATAAACCTTGGACGATGATTTATTAGCCCTTTAATATATACCTGTATTAACACTGGAATTTATATCTTTTGGCCAATTAGAAAGCAAATCTGATCATCTATTTTTCAAATGTTAATCGAGTTCAAAATCAAATTTCTTCTTCTACGGAGAGCGATTTCTTCCACGAGACACATGCTTACACAACTTTGGCATGCCCCGAAGCTCAAACCAAAGCAAGCGAGAATTAGCCATTCCAGAGCAAACCAACACAGGGAGCCAACCCGGGCATCTCCCAGCCTCTCTCCTTCCTGGGCGTGCCTTGAGGGCGCCCATCTTCGGGCTGAAGAAGCACCAGTCTCTTCTACTGGATAGAATGGCAGATGGTGGCAGGCGGGGGGGACTGGAGGGATGAGAAGCAAGAGTTGTCAGGACTCTGCGTCCATGAGCAGAGCCAGAGTCTCGTTAGCTTTTTTTTTTTGTTTTTTTGTTTTTTCCTTTTCTTTTCAGTAAAAGGCCTGAAGTCGCTTCCCTGCCAGAAGCCCCCGTGGAGTGAAGCCAGGCTTGCCAACGGACCAGACTTGGCACTGGGTCCAGTGAACTGCTGACGCCACACGATTCTGCATTACTGGTGAGACAGGAACCAAGAGTGCCTTCTGGTCACCAGGTGGGAAGAGGGAGGAGCTGGCCTGGGGGGAGGGAATGCAATAAATAGAGGGTGGACAAGGGACTGGGGCTCCGGGGAGGAGAAGTAGTTCAAGACCGTCCTACGGGAAAATAGGAATCTTCCCAGCGCCCCTGCTTGCAGCATCACCGAACTCCACCTGGAGCGGCTTCTCAGGGCATCAGGTCTTCACCAAAGTAGGAGAAGCCTTTGAATTCCTCCTGGTTGATCTGCTTCACAATCGCTTCGTCCACGAGCGTGAGTACCGGCTCTTCCCGGGTAAAGTCTTGGTCAAAATTATTGACGTCTCTTTTGGTTTTCTGTGGGAAGATAAGAGAAAGCACTGACTCCAGGCTGACCTTCCTCCCCAGGGCCCCCCGCAGGGAGTGGGCATCGCGCTGACCAGCCTCTCGCCAAAGCAGACCTCTAGCTACTGAGAGCAGACATCGAGCTGTTCCAATGAGGTAACGATGAATGGCCCCAGGACCGGGAGGTGATGGAGGACTTGGAGAGGAAGAATGAGTCCAGGTGAGAAGGAAGACGGGGTGAGAGGTATGATGGAAAAGCAGGGAAGTGGGATTCCCATAGACTGTGTGTGTGGGGTGGAGTGTGTGTGTGCATGTCTGTGTGTGTGTTGCGGACACTCCCCCTTCCAGCACCTGCCCTAACCCTCTGGCTCCACTGAGACCTCCCTTCCTGTGATCCAGGAAGTGAACTTGAATCTCCCTCCCACAAGGTCTCCAGTGGTCTTTCTTCCATAAAGGTAAACCCCCCATTACCTTGCCATGTCTGCTCCAGATGTCATCTTCTCTATAAGTAGGAGGATGCATGGGATGGGGGGTGGGACCGTCTTCTGGGAAGCCTCCCTTGATCCTCACCTGCTATTCTGTGTTCCCACGTTATTTCTATTATTATACTCAAGACACTGACTTGCAGTGAATTGTTAATGCTTTTGTCCTGACCACGAGCTCCTTAAAGGCGGAATCCTTGTCTGACTCAGCCTTGGGTCCCCAGCAGTCCCCTGCACTAAGCATCTACTGAATGAGTGAATACATCAGCAAGCCCACCACTGACTTCCCAGCTCAGAAAGACCCATACCCAGCTGGAGGTTCAAGTTACCAAAATTGGGCTTATGGTCTGTGGAGGGTGGAGGGCATCAATCAAACAAGTCCTGGGTTTTGGAGAAAATCAGCAAGTATGAATAATGCTCTCTGCCTTCGGGGGTTCACTGCTGAATCGGGAATCAGTACTCCTGTCTAGAACACACTGCAATCGTTAGAAAAACTTTCATGGAGTAGTCGGGGCCCGGCTGAGACTTGAAGCATGAGTTACAATCATGTCGGTAGAGACGGGAGGAAGGCACCTTGGCAGAGAGGAAGGTGGTTAGGAAGATGGGAGCAAAGTTCTGCAGAACATCGTCTGGGAAGTGCTGTTTTACAGTTTACAGCATCTTCACGTTTATTTGCTCACTGATCCTTGGAAAAGGCAGGTGTCATTATCCTGATTTTACAGATGTGGAAACCGTGGCTCACAAAGGTTTGGTGACTTGCCCAGAGTCACCCAATGAGTTCAGAGCAGAGCCAGACTCAAATCCAGCTCTCAGCACGATGCCTCCCGTGGTGCAGAACGTCTGGAAAGCTGGGTACTGGAGACGTGGGAAGACACGGCAAGAGTCAAATTCAAACAGGAGACGTTTAGGTCAAACCACTAGGCTGAAGCAAAGCCAGAACGACTTGCGGGTAAGCCAGCATGGTGGGAGAGGTCTGTGGGCTGGGGAGAGTGGTGACATGGTGAGGTGAGCTTGGCAGGGGAGTCTGTTTTCACATTTCCCCAGATTGAGATCTGAATCAGATGGACAGCACAGAGCGGAGATGAGCTAGTCTCTCCCATCTTTCAGCACCCATCAGTCCTGCTTGGCGTCTTCTCTCTGGCTTTGAGCTGCATAGTTCAGTAGGTCTCAGAGACCTTGGAGGGGAGACAAAAGGGGGACACAGAAAAGCCCCAGGGATGGAAATAGGACTTGCCGCAGCAGGATGTGTGTGTCGCCCCTTGAGATGGGAAAACCGAGGAATGGCTTAGTCTTTTCTACAGGAGGGCTGGTCCCAGGCAAGAGGATGACGCGTTCTCCATCTCCAGTGTGTACAGAGCACGAGGAAAAGGGGGGCCCTCATGGAGAGGAACTCCGGAGGAGAACCACAGAGCCCAAACCCAAGTGACGCATGAGGGACGTGGGAGGGCAGGTGCCTGGGGAAAGGGTGTGGTGACGCCTCTTCTGAAGATCCCTATCGAAGGAGGGATGGGTTCACTTTGATTGAAGAGGGGTTATAGAGTATGGGCCCGTGGTGCTGGGGGAGCAGCAGGATGGGGAAAAGGTGGCAGCAAGACTTTAAGACTTGGGAAGCGCTGAGTATCATCCCAGAAGGCGACCAAGGGGCATCCTCAGTGGGGGCAGGAGGAGAGGGGGACCAGGGGCGGGAGTTGGTGAAGAAGATTGGCAAGGAATAGGGCAGGAGGGAAACTCAATCGGTAACACCACCAATGGTGGGCTACGCCCAGGTACTTTCAGGGGCAGGACCACTTCCTTCCTGGCTCCCTCTCACTGGTCACTAATGGGGGAGGGGAGCCAGTGTATAGAGAACCTCAGGAAACCTGTAAACACTCTGGCATCGGCTCCCCTGTTTAACTACTTGTGCTTCACCTTTCAATTGTTTGTGTCCATTAGTCATGGAAACTGGTTTCCTCTCCTGAGGTCAAATGAGCATAGTGACGGAGCTAGATTCCACAGGATGTCTGAATGTCCCAACTTGCTGACTGCTTACCAGGGAATCGGGCTCAGTCAATACAGCTAGGGACGTCATTCCCAGAGGGCCTCTAGCTCCATGGCGGGCTGGCTTGGGTAGCAATCTAGCTCAGCTCTGGGCTTTCCAGTGGTCCCAGAATCATCTGTGGCATTGGAGCGAGTGTGCCATTCTTCAAGAGCTCTACAGAAGAACACACGTGGCTCACGCACCCCTTACGCAACCCGGCCCAGGCCCTAGTTCCCTTGGAGACAGCTTAGGTGCATGTCAGTCACTCATTCCCAATTCAAATAACTAACAATTCCTGACTATGAATTAACCTTAGAGGCTTAGGGAGTTTTCCAAAGCAAGTATTTCTGAGAAACTCCATCCCCTGTTAATACCATTGGAGGCAGCATAGCATCCTCAAATTTAGAGAGGACTGGGGATTTTGTCCTATACTCACTGGTCTTACTCTTTGGAAAGCTGCTGTCTCCCTTATAGAGTTGGCACGAGACTCCACTCCAAGGTTCCGATGGGCAAACTCCTAGAGACACTCCCTGTTTAACTGGGTCTTTAGTCACCCCATGTGCCTCTCCTAATATCTAAATGCCCGACTCTCGGCCCCCACCGCACAGCCTGAGAGGTGACACTGGGACAGTGGAACAGCCTTCTAACTCTTCGCACCTCGTCTCCTCCATTAAGTCCTTCCCACATCCTCTGACCCACACGGAAGGAAGGCTGAATGCAGGAGAAAGAGCACTGGCTGACCTCCCATCCTGGTTAGATGACACTGTGAAGGTCACCTCTTTGAGCCTTGGTCTTTTCATCTGTAACATGGGGGTGGTCACAGGTGCCCTACAGATTGCCTTGAGGACTAAATGAGATGCCAGATGTGAGGTGCCTCCGTGCGGACCCCAACACACAATGGGCACCCAATAAATGTGGGATCCTACCCTGCCTCCGAGTCTTAGCACCGTGTGCCGTGGCCATGGCTGTGTTCCCCAGCACAGCCCATGTGATCTGCCCACGGGTGCCGTGAGCTTCGTGAGGGCAGGGCCTGAGCCCACAGTTCTCTGGATGCTTTCAAATCCTGAACTAGTGCTGAGCCAGGGCCTGCCTGAACATCCCGTGCTTCCTCCAGCCACTGAGATTCTTCCAACGGTGGCTTACTGCTCTCGGAAAAAGCCCCAGTTTCTTACTCACTTCTAAGGCCCTCTGGGATCTCGTGCCTGTCCACTTGCCCAGCTTCATCTCCCGGGCCCGGGGGAACCACGAAGTCCTCTGGACTCATTGGCTTTGCTCCTGCAACCGAGTCTTTTTTCAGCTAGTCCTCGGCCCGGGGCACCCTCTCCCCTCCTTGCCTCCTGCCCCGTCTTCATCACCGAGCTGACTTCTGCTCACCTTCCCATCTTGGCTCAGATGCCCTGCTTTCAGGAAGCCTTCTCTGTCCCTCCAGGCCCCTTAGGGGGGTTCTATCACCTCTCCTAACTCTCATCACGGCACTTACCACCCTGGGTGTCCGCCTCCTTTTGCAACTAATCTGTGCGCTCCTGGGGGCAGGGACTGGGTTGAACCCGCCATTCCATCCCCGGGATGGCGTACTGCCTGGCACGTAGAAAGCGCTCAAGAAATATCAGAGGAAAAAAATAATCGAATGCACGTCTCTTGCTGCTGCTTTATGTAGAGCCACTGAAGTGATCTGGGTTCAGAACCTGTGGCACTCTTGTGCCAGAGGGTGTTTTTGTTTGGAGAAGGTTGAGGTCTGTCTCACGAAGAGCCTGGAGCAGGGCACCCCAGCCCATGGCTGCCCCACAGCGCCCTGAGAGACAGGCAGGCTTAGGGCTGGTTAATGGGGTTTCCTCTCCCTGCAGTGGTCAGCCTGGGCCACTAGGGTTCCTTGACTGCTGGTCTGAGAAAGAAAGAGGATGAACCAGGGTTTGGGCAAATTCTACCAAGACAGATGGGCTAAGAGAAGTTTACGGACTTGGTGGGTATTTGCAGTTGGTGTCAGGGGAGAACAACATTCCTCTTCCCTTTGGCTTCACTGAGAAGTGAGGTCTTGGATTTGAGGTCTGGGGCCGACCCTGGGGGGAGGGCACACTTCTGGCATCTGCAGCAGGGGAGTGAGGTAGAACTATGGAAACAGAGTTACAGGTCACTCCAGATGCCTCTGAGAAACTGCATTTGAGAGGCAAAGGTAGGGGACCTGCCTTTTAAGTCGCCCTGAGGCCACTGAGGGCCGGAGGCTCAGCCGACTGTGGCAGTGTCTGGACCCCAGTGCGGACACGGGCAGGCTGCCTGTATGCTCGCTTCCTGTCTGGCTGGCGCAATTCTTTCATAGCCCTCACTGAACTGAAGTCATAAATACAAGCGTTCAGAGGAGCCAGCGATTTCTGCTTCTGTCTTTATCTGATTACGAGATCAACAGATGACTTTGTTCTAAAGCACTGAGGGCCGGGGCACGGGCCTGTAGTCACCGTGCTGGTCCCACACCGCCTCTTCATCTGTGCTTGGCGTGACAGCAAGGGCATAGGCAGTAGACTGACCACAAGCCAGGGTCCCCGGACCCATGTGTGTGACCGTAACTTTCTGGGGAGACATGCTGTCTCCACGTGGTCTCCAAAAATCCAGCTTTCAGGTTCCACCTCCCTCTTGAGTCTCCGACTCCAGCCTCCCTCCTGCAGTCCCCCACGGCAGTCCCTGGAACATGCATTTGCTCCCTCCTTGTCATGTTTTTATGTGTGTCACATTTTCCTCTCGTATCCCTCGAGGTACCTACTGCAAAGCAGGGCACACAGCAATCCCTTAATATTCATTTGCTCAAAATCCTGTTATTCGCGCAACAGTCAAACTCAAGATTCCTCTTAGCTCTGAAATGTCAATATTCTTATCTAAGCTCTTTCTTCTTTTAAATATCTTCAAAGAAAAAGGGAGAATTTAAATAATGAGAATGCTTGCTTAACATCAGTTAACTGGGTCTTTACATATACACATATATTCATTATACCCACATATTGACAAAGTACACGTGCATATGCTTATACACACACGCTCACCCATGACGTTAAATGAAATGAGAAACGTATAACTGCATAGCTGTTTTGCCTGACAAAAACGAGGGTTGGAACAGAAATTCAAGTCAACTATCATTTGCCTAGAAATTTCTCTCAACATATTCTTCTATCCCTTTCCCCCCCTTTTAATTTTGTTAACCAAGAATTGATCATACTTTTGGATTTTCCCTATATAGAAAACAGAGCGAGACACATTGAGGGTTTGTCTAGGCTGCCAGTGGAAGCTTTCACAGCAACTCTCTTGCCATGGTGGTGCCCTACCATGTTTTAATCCATTTCCTTCTTAGAATGTGGTGGCCAGAACTGATGGCTCGATCCCTGACTCCGTGGTCTGAGCAATGCCAGGGGAAGTGGCATGACCCTCTACCCGGTGGAAACTCTCAAATTAAATCAATGTCTAAGACGGTGTCACTGTTCTATCATTTCTGAGGTAACTGTGATAAAACAGTGACACTCTTACAGTTTTATCAACCCAATTTAACCTTGTTATGTATTGAACTGTGTCTCCCCCAAAAGCTATGTTGAAATCCTAACCACCAGCACTTCAGCCTTATTTGGAAATAAGGTCTTTGCAGATGTAAAGTGGGGCCTATCCAGTATGACTGGTGACCTTATAAGAAGGGGAAATTTGGACACAGAGGCAGACGCACACAGCGGGAGGACCAGATGAAGAGACACAGGGAGAACCCACACGAAGAGCAGAGTGATGCTACCACAAGCCAAGGAACATCTGGTGCCACCAGAAGCTGAAAGAGGCAAGGAAGGATTCCTCCCCTCCAGGTTTCAGGGGGAGCGCGGCTCTGCAGGTGCCCTGATCAAAGACTTTCGCATCCAGAACCGTGAGACAATACATCTCTGTTGTCGTAGGCCACCCGCCGTGTGGAACTTTATGGTAGTCCTAGGAAACTAATACAAACCCCCAACTTCTGAAGTGGATTTTTTGCATCCAGATGTAACCTCTGACACTTAAACTTGATTTCTTCTTATGGTGGTACTTATTTCTAGGTTGTTAAGATTACCGTAAATAATAATTCTGTAATTTACCTCTCTGAATCTCAGTTTATTTACCAAGAAAGTGGGGAGAATAAATCTACCTAGCGTGCTGAGGATTGCACGAGAGCATATAAGTAAACCTCATGTAAGCTCTAAAGTCCTACATGAATGCCATTTTACTTCTGTCATCCATCTTTTCTGCCATACCCTTCAGATTTCTGTCATCCTAAAATGTGATTGGCATGCCTCCCATCTCTTTCACAAGATGCATATAAAAATACTACATAAGGGAAGTTCAGGCTCAGAGCCGTCTGACCTGCCCTCTGCAAAGAGCTCTCTCACAAAGCTGACCTACCCCGTCGCACCAGCACACTTTGTGGGTACGGGTGTTAAATCCACTGTGAACCAACCAGCCACGGTCACTTTTTCCATCTTGTTCAGGAGGATGCTATCCAAGACTTTCAATTGTTTTGCTGGAATAAAGATACACAATGCCTGCAGCATTTCTCTCATCTATTGGTCTAGAGGTGAAGTTAATTGGCTCCAAGCAATTACCATTTTCCCCTAAGTGTCCACAAACGATCTTCTCATAAAACCTTCTAGAAACTTGCTTTAATCACGTCCATCTCAGAGCATCCCAAACCTCATTTTCCCTCTTTCTGAATACTGGGAGACTGTTTGCCCATGTCCCACCATTTGGTACCACTGCTCTATTCCATCAAATCCAAATAACCAAATAGTGGGCACGGCTGATTCTTCACTAACCTGAGAGATGACTCACCTGGGCCTGGCACAGTGGCTTTCAAACTCGGCCGTACAACAGAACCACCATGGAACTTTAAATGAGAGTGACGCTACACCCACCCCAGAGACTCAGTGTAACTGCTCCAGGATCTGGCCTGGGTGAGTTATAGCTCCCAGGTGACTTCATTAGATATAATTCATTAGTTCACGTCTCTTGGGTTTCAGTTCACCCAAGAGTGGTTTTTGCCCTAATCCTTGAACTTTGAAGATATTTCTCTTTGGGGAAAAGTTAGAGGCAAAATAACAGCCTTGCTATTTGTCATTGTTTTCAGTCAGTGGTTCTCTATCCTGCCTGTGCATCAGAAACAAACATGCATCTATATGGACACCTGGGCCTCAACACACACCTCGTGAACTGGAATGTCCAGGGGGTGGGGCCCAGACCTCTGTAATTTTTTTTTTTTTTTGCGGTACACGGGCCTCTCACTGTTGTGGCCTCTCCCGTTGCGGAGCACAGGCTCCGGACGCGCAGCCTCAGTGGCCATGGTTCACGGGCCCAGCCGCTCTGCGGCATGTGGGATCCTCCCGGACCGGGGCACGAACCCACGTCCCCTGCATCGGCAGGCGGACTCCCAACCACTGCGCCACCAGGGAAGCCCTGCATTTTTTTTTTATAGCTCCGTGAGTGATTCTGATGTGCAGCCTTGCTGAGTCCCTCTGTGTAAAGGAGCAGTGGATCTCTTTTTTCCTTCTTTTTCTTAGCAGTTTCAAAGGGACTTTTTGTAGTCTGAAAGCCTGTTTGTTCTGGATTCAGCTTCCCCTCAGGGTCACACAATATACTGGTATTCCTTCTGAATTTCATGCCATTCCTTAGTTATTTTATATCGGTCTTCATAAAATCAGGATACCCAAGAGCTCACTGGCAAACCACAGTGGTTTCTTTAGATGTCGCCCTCTGAGAGGCAGCGTAGCCTAGTGGTTTAGCATGCACGCTAAACTTTGTGGCCTTGGGCAAATCAGGAATTCTCTCTTGTGCCTCAGTTTCCTCATCTGTAAAATGGGGATATTAGTAGTCCTCCCCATATACTTGTTATAAGGATTCAGTGAAATAATACATTTAAGTGATGAGAACATTACACAGCAGAGAGTAAATGTAAATTATTAGTATTGCTTCTTTGTCAATATTGATCACAACAGTATGGTTGGAACAAAGAGCGTTGTCTTTGGGATGATCCCTGATCTCAGTTCACAGAATAATCACTGTATCACCGGGGTGACCTGTGTGCTTTCATCTCCTGTGTACTCCAAATACTAGGACTAACCAGTCTTCTCTCAAAAGCTAAGAGCCAGAATTGTGACCCACCCAAAAGGACGTTCCTGATCCTTTTATTGCCTTCCTAACCTTGTTTGTCTTTCCTCATTTTCACTGCCATTACATTTACAGTATGTTCTTTGTATATCCTAGTGGGCTGTCTTTAAACTTTCTGGCATAAAGCAAGATAAGAAAAACAAAAAGGAAGAAAGAAGATGAATTTTACTTTTAGCAGTGCTGGCTATGACATCATTTCTTCTTTTCTCTGTAATGAGCCAGAGGGTGTGTGTGTGTCCACAAGGAGCTGTAGAGCTGGTGGCAAAGTGGGCAGCACATGCCTCAGCAGCTGGTGTGTTCCTTCAGGGACACAGACCCAGGGTTCCTAGGTCTCCTGAATTCCCAACAAATACCCCAGACATATTTTCATGTTAGATCTCCTAATTTTTGCCAACTAATTCAATTAAAAATAGAGCAGCCTGGTTGAATGGGTTGCACGGCCCTCCAGCTTGTGGCCTCTATTTAGTAAAGTTGTTTCCACCTTTCAGGGAAAAAGAAAATCAAGACCCATTTGCTTTTTAGGCACAAATGATTAGCTTCATGACATGTAAAAATGGGAAGCCACTTGGTTCCTGGCCATTCCCTGGTCCACAGGAGAGAATCATGGCAGCAGGCTGGCCTCTGCTACTAGCATACAGAGATGGGGAGCCACCCAAGCCTCAGGTCGAATGCCCCCTCCCCCATAATCTGGTCCACCACCTCATCTAAACCATGTGTGAGGGAAAGCCGCTTCACTCCGGAGGCAGTCTGCATATGTAAACGTATTATTATTATTTTTTTTTTGCGGTACGCAGGCCTCTCACTGCTGTGGCCTCTCCCGTTGCAGAGCACAGGCTCTGGACACGCAGGCTCAGCGGCCATGGCTCACGGGCCCAGCCGCTCCGCGGAATGTGGGATCTTCCCGGACCGGGGCACGAACCCGTGTCCCCTGCATCGGCAGGCGGACTCCCAACCACTGCGCCACCAGGGAAGCCCGTAAATGTATTTTTTAAATGGACTAAGTCCCTCAGACCAAGAGGCATTCTGAACTATCAACTACAGCTGAATTCTGTCAAATCCACTGCTTGATGGAATTCAACTATTCCCCGTCTCTCCTTTTCCCTCGTAACTGTTTCCCAGATTATTAAAAAATCCACAGTTTTACAAATTCCGTTTGAAGAGTTGCTTTGGAAACTCCTATTAGCTACCACTAACCTCCTCCCTCACACCTAGAAATACTTCAGGGGTCAAAGGAGTTCAGCCAACTACAATTTGTCTGTACATCAGTGGTTTAGAGGAGTCTGCAGACTCGGCCCTCTGGGATCTCCTTTACAGGGGAGGGCAGGTATCCCTGTTCTAAAGAAGCTGTTACCACACTTGGAACATCTGTTATGGTGCTTTTTAAACAAAATTTTGGGGCTTCTACCTGAAGGTTCGTTTGGAAGGCAGGGCCAGCTTAGAAACCTACAGAAGCTTGAAAGGGGAACCCAAGATACAACTCCCTGTATCCCCTGCTCCCACAGAAGCAGGGAATGTGGTCCCTGATAAAATGGGGAGCTTGTTGAGGTGATTTTCAAAGCTGCTTCTACCTGTGTATTCCATGGCTCAATCATTTGAAGTAAAACTAAAATATTTCAAACAAGACTTCCTGACCTGGGTTCCCACTCTTAGAGCATGGATGGCACGTTGTCTGTGAAAGGCCAGCTAGTAAATATCTTAGGCTTGGTGGGCCATGGGGTCTCTGTCACAACCACTCCCCTCTGCCGTGTGGCATGAAGCAGCCCTAGACGAAGTGTCAGTGACTGCGAGTGGCTGCGTCCCAGTCGCACTTTATTTATCGACGCAGATATTCGAACTTCTTATCATGGTCAAGTGTCACCATTCTTCCTCAACCACTGAAGAAAAAAGTACAACCCATTCTTAGCCTGAGGGCTGCACGAAAAGAGGCAGTAGGTTGGACTTGGCCGGTGGGTCAGAGTTTGCCAACCCCTGTACTAGACGAGGGACTTCAGGGCTTCCGGGAACCTCGTGAAATACAATCCAGTGTGTTGTATGTATGGGCACTTTTGGGTTTTCCTGGAGAGAGTTCACTGCAGCAGATTCTGGAAGGGGTGGCAACTTCCCTGCTAAGTTAGGAATCACAGATTTCAAAGTTTCCCCTCAAACAAGGCCTGAAATTCTCTGTGGAACAATAACTCTGAGGAATCCACAGAGAGCAGAAAGCCCCGAGAAGCAGTCTCAGGACCGTAAATGTCTCCTTTCGCTCAAGTCCCTCGTACCATGGAGGCCCCCCACATGGGGCGTTGCCTTGGGCCTGTGTGGTGCTCCATGGGAAGGCTGAAGGGTCCCTATGAAAATGGTTGGGAAAAGTCCCCTGGACGCAGGCTCTCTGTCTAAGGCTATTTCAAGATCAGGGGGAACCATTTGTCTCGTAGGCTTTGGCCTCACAGACACAGCATTTCTTCATCCCTTTTAGGGAAGGAGACATTTCTGGGCAGTTCTGAAGGGCGGTGCTGACACCTGCCTCCTGAAACCCTCCCAGGCCTGCCCAGGTCCACACGTGGACACACCTTTGGCTGTGACTATCTGCTGTTAAAACGTGGTAAAAAAGTATAAAGCATACATTTCAGTCAAGATTCATTTTGGGCCGTGTGGTCAAGGACGCACCCTCATAGGCTGTACAGCACTCACTGGCCCTTGACGACGTTCAGTTTGGAGTTTTAAATGGCCTAGAGGTGTCTCCAAGTGCCCCAAGAATATTGGCTCCCTGGCAAGGCAAGTAGCATCTCGGGGCCACCTGCATCTTCTGTCGCTCGCAGTACCCAGCTCACAGCCGGGCCTTAACTAAGTAGACCCTGCTGAGTCCCCAGGTGACAGCCCAGAGCAAGAGCTCTTCTCACACAGGGGAGCCCGCCCCCTCCAAGACAAGACGTGAGAAGAAAGGAATGCCCGTTTCCCTCTCAAATGCTGCAAAGGAGCTCGGAAACCATCCCTGAGGCCACAAGGCCTCCATCCTGCTGCTAATAAGAAGGGTCTGGAACTGCTATGTGGGAAAGAAATGCCCCTTCCTAGAGAACTAGCCCCAACCCAGGCTGGTCCCCCTCACATACCTTGATCGCCCTGTGCCTCTCTTTCCTTGCCCTCCCTGTAACTGCGGCTAAAAAGTGACTTACTCAGTAACTGTCTCCCGCACAGGCTAGAGGCCCTGCTCGGGGGCCTGCTGTGTACTTCCAGCAGCGGCGCGGCTCAGTCCCTCCGTGTGGACAACATAATAAAGCTCAGGGATGGAGACCTGCCAGATGCATTTAACCTCACAGCTACCCCAACTCCCACTGCAAAGACTAGCAAGCGGCTGGCCCAAGGTGGGGCCGCCCGGGGTGGAGCCAGGGTTGGATTCAGCCTGTTCTGACCCCGGGCCGGGTCCCTGGTGTGTGCCGCCCTGCTTCCCGCTGAGAGGCGTCAAGGCGGTCACCTGTGCAAAAGGGCTGAAGCGCCGAGCCCAGCCCGGGCAGCCAGCCACCGGCTTCCACCAATAAACCAACCAACCGACCAACCAATCAGCCAACAAGCAAACAACTGCCCTCCGCCCTGCATCCCTCAAAACGCACGAGGCTGCCATCCCCACTAGGCCCTCGGGGGTCATTTCTTAGGGGTGAAGGGGAATACAGCCCTTCGAAATTCTTCGCTATGACCAAGAGTAAGAAATACATGTTATATATGACCTAGTGGCCATCACCTCATTCCACCGTCCCCAAGAAGAGATGCAGCTGCTACACTTTACCCTCACCGTATGTGATGCAGTCTGTGTTCTAGCCTCTCTACTTTGTTCTTTTCTTTCCTTTTCTCTTCTTCTCTACTCTACCCAATTCTACCCTATCCTAGTCTTCATGAAAAATGTTTTCTGCACCTGACCCACTAAATTGATTTTACAACCCACTGATGGGTAGACCTGGAAGGAGGGTAAAGGGGCACTGAGCAGGGATGTCTGGAGCTGACAATGTGTAGAAAATACAATGTCGCTCTGCAGGAATAAAAAGCCTTAGGAGGAGACAGCACCCTGCCTGCTGTGGCCTGCCCAAGGCCTGAGCCCCTGTGCCAGGCTCTGCAGCGAGCTGGCCCCATGCAGTGGGACGTGCAGCAGCAGGCCCCATGGCTGCTCCTGCTGCAAGTGGGCAGACGCACAGCGGCAAAGCCAGCCCCGCTCTGCCTCTAACCGGGGCCCTTTTTCATTTATCATGGACTTTTCAAATCAGTGTCATTGTTGACAGCTGTTGAGTTTAGCCACTCTAGGGATGCTTTTGGGTACTCAGAGAAGAAACTTTCCAATCAGTCCTGGCGAAAGCCCTGATCCTGCACTCGACAATCCCCCACTCCAATCCCCCGCCCCGTATTTATGAACATGTCCTGGGTGGAGATCAAGCTCTCTTGGCCTGGGACATATGGTTGCTCTGCCTACTGGCTTTGAAACGGGAACTGTAAACACGCTAATAGAGGCCTCTCAAATCACGATGAGGTCACCCACCTTCTCTTACCATTCAACAATTTCAGGTTTCCTAATGCAGGATCTTATCACCCCAAATTCCCAGGCACATACTGGCATAGCTCTTGGGCCATAAAAGGTGAGAAGAGAATTTTGAGATGGAACTAAGAGAGAAACATTCTCTGGAAAAACACTGTAGATCTATAGAATTCATTCATTCATTCCACACAGATATATGAATTACTACTATGTGCCAGGAGTTTTTGCTGAGGACGCAGCTGTGAACGAAACAGAAACACATCCCTCCCCTAACACATTAAGCAGAGCCTGCTAGTAGTCTTTGCAGTTGGGTGATGGGCACATGGGGATTCCACTTGTCTCGCTACTTTTGTACATGCTTGAAATTTTCCATAATAAAAAGGTAAAAATATAAGTCTCAAACACATGATGCTGAGTGAAAGAAGCCAGACACAAAAGAGTGCATACAACATGACTCCATATACGTGAAACTCTAGGAAACAGAAATCTCCTTTCCAGGGACAGAAAGCAGATCAGGGGCTGCCGGGGGCAGAGGCACCTGGGAACTGCTTGGCTATAGAGATGTTCTTTTTTTTTTTAAGAAGATGTTGGGGGTAGGAGTTTATTAATTAATTAATTTATTTTTGCTGTGCTGGGTCTTCGTTTCTGTGCGAGGGCTTTCTCTAGTTGTGGCAAGTGGGGGCCACTCTTCATCGCGGTGCGCGGGCCTCTCACTATGGCGGTCTCTCTTGGTGCGGAGCACAGGCTCCAGACGCGCAGGCTCAGTAGTTGTGGCTCACGGGCCTAGTTGCTCCGTGGCATGTGGGATCCTCCCGGACCAGGGCTCGAACCCGTGTCCCCTGCATTAGCAGGCAGATTCTCAACCACTGCGCCACCAGGGAAGCCCTAGAGATGTTCTTTACATTCATGAGCCGGTGGTTACATAGGTTTGTTAAAATGCATCAAAATGGACACCTTAGGGCTTCCCTGGTGGCGCGGTGGTTGAGAGTCCGCCTGCCGATGCAGGGGACACGGGTTCGTGCCCCGGTCCGGGAAGATCCCACATGCCGCGGAGCGGCTGGGCCCGTGAGCCATGGCCGCTGAGCCTGCGCGTCCAGAGCCTGTGCTCCGCAATGTGAGAGGCCACAACAGTGAGAGGCCCGCGTACCCCAAAATAAATTTAAAAAAATGGACACTTTAAACAGGTAACTTTTCAGCTCTGTAAATGTTATTATAATAAAGTTGATTCAAAACCTGCAAACATCCCTGCCCTCATGGAGCACGTTTACACAGAGTGCCTGGGGCTGGGAGAAACCTTAGGGACCATGCAAGTCCCTCACTTTACAGGAAAGGAGCAGAGAGATTCAGCGCCTTGTTCAGGGTTTCACAGGCTCTCACAGCAGGGACCTGGACCCAGCCCCGTCCAGTGTTTTCCTCTTAGCTCACTGCCTGTGATACAGAGTCGGGGCTAAGTTCTGAAAGCTCCTGTTTTGGGGTGAAGTATTCTGGATCATTCAGTGGAACACCCACATCCTAGGTACCTGGGTACCTGTAGCCTGAATCTGCCACACCTCCCCAGGAGGACCATCAATCCTGTCGTTTCCAACACTAGGGGAGGCGCCAGTTGCTTGTGGGGAGAAGGAAGGAGCGGCTGAAGCTCCCAGTCAAGGTCTGGTTTATTTTCTAAGTCATCTCAGCTGACAATCCCCACTCCGGTCTTATCTGCCCATCTCCCTACTTCAGGCAATGATCTTATTTCACTGTCCCCATCATTCTGGACCCTCCTCCACACCTAGCTGGGCTCACACACCTGAAATACTCCACTGACATCCAAGCTCTGTGCTCAAGAAAACCCCTTTGGGGGTGGAGTAGGTCTCAGAAAGGAGGGACCCGAATAACATGCAGGCTCAAAAAGATGCAGGCCTGTGAGCCAGGTCTTCTCTCTTTGAAGAGCTGAGGTTGATGAACAACCTTAACGAAGCTTCACTAACCCAGTGTGTGTTTGCTAGACCCTGGAACTCTAGAATAACGTCTGAGCGTCAAGCTGAGGCCAAGTCCAATTCTGTTATCACCCCTTATCCCAGCACCAACAATGGGGAGTAAACAGCGCACTGATCCCCCGAGATGCAAAACTGGGTTTCCAAGAGCTTCCCTCCGCTATGACAGATGCAGCCCTGGAGTTTCAAGGTCCTGGACTTGTAGGCTGGTGTGGACGGGGGAACCCTGTCAGGTGGCAAAATGTCCCTTGGTGCCTACACCCCTTCAAAGAGCAAATGCTGGCTTGAGGGCTGGAGGACGCAGCCCCTCCGTGGGAAAAGCTTGAGATTCTATCTGCTTTTACTTTGACTCACATTATCCAGCCTCTGACCGCTATGCCCCCCCACCCGCCGGCTGCAGGACCACCCTGTAGCCTTCTCTGCAGAGGCAGGCAGGAGGGCACTGCTCAGCCAGCTACGTGGCCCTTCTGGACAAGATCTTCTATGAGACCTCGGGTGGGAAGTGGGTCCTGTGACCCACAGAGGCCTGACTGGGGAGGCCATCTTCTTCGTGCCATCTCTCCCGTTCCGTCCTCTAACCTCGACAGGCAAGCCTCAAGACTCCCCACCCAAAGTCAAATCCTGAATTTCATCCCATTGCCTGGTATTCTTCAAGTACTTCCTGTTCAGTATCTCCTCCTGCCATCTAAGCTCCTCACGTCACGCGGTGACTTGAACGTGTTTGTGTTCGTAGGGGATTCTTTTCTTCCATGTTTACCTCCCCCTCCAGGCCTTCCCAGAAGGCACAGAGCACATGCTCACTAAATACCCATTAAGAAGAGCTGATCTGAATCCTGCCTTTCTCTTTTCCCTTTCATGCCTTGTCCCGTGTAGTTCTCTCTTCCTAACCCTTCCTGGCTTTCTCTGCCAAGATCCAGCCACTCTCGAGAACCTTCTCCGATGGCCCCTGCTCTCCCCACTTTCCATCAGGCACAGCCTAGTGGGTCCCATGCTCCCAGGTAGGATGTGTGTGTTACCTTAAGTGTTCATGGGGCAGGGAGGAGATTAAATTCCATATACACTAGTTTGGTGAATCCATGAAGGCGAATCCCAACCTCACAGCTATTAAGTCATAAATAAAAACTTTGGAGCTTATGGAAATGCCCAGCCTAGGGCTCAGATCCCTCCCCTGGGGTGGGTGCTGGGAGGACCAAAGCAAAGCACAGGTGGGCCCTCCAGCCCTTGGCCACAGAGACGCTCCTGCAGTCAGAATTCCCCGATGGAGTAATCTCTTGTGTAGAGTCAAGGACGCCCCACTGAGGCTGCTTAGCTTAGAAATACCTGGGAAGCTGTGACTGCTACCATTTCAGGGCTGGGGCACTGAGAGCCACACAGCCCTGCTCAGCAAAAACACTGCCGAGACCAAAGGCAAGGAGAGTAAAGCTGGCGAGCAAGTTCACAGAATAGAAGTTGGGGAACCTTGGGGGTCTTCCAAGGGGCAAAGGACTGGGAATATTGGCATCTGGGGTGAGTACCTGTCCTGCAGCGCCTCCTTTCTAGTACCCTCCCAGCTCAGACCAGCGGCTGTGCCACAATTAAGCCCAGGAGGCTCTCGGGCAGCGTCTGAACTGTGTTCTCTGCCCGTCTCTGCCTTTCTGCCCTGTATGGATGGCTGTTGCCCTGAGCACAGGGTGTCATCCCTCATCCTGGCCCCTCCACCCCTTTGGGACAGAAATATTGTCCAGACCGGCCTCCCTCAGCTTAGACCCCCACTGTCTCCGTCACTGACAGCATCAGCGCCATCCCCAGCACTCACTGTGTATGAAGGGCTCCCCTCATCATCTCACATCGTTAGCTTTTCCTCTCCTCACAGCAATCCAGTGTGGTAGATTTTATCATCCCCATTCTATGGATCAGCAGACTGAGGCTCAGAGAGATGAGGTGACTTTCCCAAGATCCTACAGCCACAGTCAGAACCTGGCTGCATCTGATGCCACACCCCAGCCTCCAAATACCACACCACCTCCTGCAATCCTTAACTCTTGATTCTTGGAGTCTTGGGATAAGAGGGAGAGGGGCTTTAACAGGCTGGGTTGGGGGTGATGAATGGAGAGACAGGAACTAAAATTTATTGAGAATCTGTAGTATGCAGAACATCTGAGGTTTGTAAACTAACCCTGGAGTAATTCTGTGAGCGGGTGTCCTCAACCCCATTTCACACATAAGGAGGTCGCGGCTCTAGGAGGCTGGAAGTGAATTCCCAGGTTCACACGACTATCCTGGGACAGCAATTTTATTCCTACCCAGGCCTCTCTGGGGTGAAAGCGAGTGCCCTGTCCACTTTTCCATGCCATCACCTGGGCCAACTACTAAAAACAGGTTCCTGGACTTCTCCCATGCCCTCCAGCCCCGGGCCAGCATCCTGGCTCTCGGCGGGACCCTGCAGCCTCTCGGAGGCTAAGGGCTCTCACTCTGGCACGGACACAGGCCAGCGGGATGTCCTTACATGTCTGCAGGGACCGACTGGGCCCCATTCCTGCTCTGCCAGGTGGAAGATGAGGACAGTCTCTCATGGTCCCCAGGGCTCTGTCTTCATGGTTCACGCTTTCAGGAGGTCCCTTGGCCAGTGGGCTGGCTTTAGGGGAAGGGGCTGCCTGTTCAGCAGGGCTCCTCCTCCGGCCGCTGAGTTGGTGAGGGTGTGAGGGTCTCAGGCCCACTTCCCAGTTTTCTCTCAGCACAGCCCAGTCATGCAGGAGCATGCAGGAAAGGCCTCCCTTGGGGGTCCCGCCATGCAGTGTGGATGGCTGGATGGAACAGATCATGAGGTTGAAAGGGGCCTCCGTGTCACCCGGCCTGAGGGCTCACCTACCTGGAAAGACTCCCCACTCTGGAGGCCTTACCTTAAAGAGGGACTTTCACACTGAAGCAAACTTGAAAAGAGAGAACACGTACACAAAGAGAAGTTTACTTGGCTGGCATTTCCCTCATTGGCTTTGGCTTTCACTGAGGACAGCTAGGCTGCTGGGGAGGCAGACCTCTCCCTCCTCTGCCGGCTTCCCCCCCATTCCAGCGCCGAAGCCCCAGGAGCCATAATCTCAGAGCCTAATGCGTTTGGGGCGGGGGAGGTGTGTGCAGGAGAGAAGCCAGGAGGGAGCAAAATACCTCCAAGATCTACAAGGTTGGATGATGCCCTTCAACCACACCAAACACATCACTTCTCTCCCCTACAGGCCCCAAGGAAGGCAAGCCCCATGGCAACACGAAAGCTAAGTGGGCTCCTTTTAATGGCAGCAAATGGTGCCGCCATTTTGGAAGCAAATCCCCAGTGGGATGGACCAGTGAATTCTACGCCTGGCGACTTTTTCCAGCATCAAAGGCCGTGGAGCCAGCCTTGCTGGCTTTTCTATTCCCCCACCTGTCTACTGCTGTATGCCCTGCTCTGAAGCCAGCCACCCCCAGAAAACGGATTTGAGCGCATGACGGCACCAGGTCTCTGGTTTGGTGTTGAGAGCACACTGCTTGTGCAACGTCAGTCGAGCATGTGGGTGGATCAAGGGTGGACGGGAGGAGCATAAAAAGGGAAGTGGAGGAGGGAGAACACACAGGATAAGACGGCTGGGAGGAAAGATGAGAAGGAAATCTCCACGCAGAAGCAAAAGCCACTGAAAAATATCCTGGGGTGGGGTTAGTGCAAAGGGATGAAAAGCTGTAGGCAGGAAACCCAGTGGAATACTGACAGCTGGCGAGTCAGCGCAGTGGTTAGATACGGAGGCTCAGGCGCCAGGGAGCAGAAGTCTCAGCTCAGCAAACATCTCAAGAAGGCAAAGGCCTGGAGGGGACAGCAGCCAACTGAAGTACGGGATGGAACCTGCCCAGAGGCCAAATTCCAGCTACGGATCTGGACAGTGTCCTGGGTGATATCTTCAGAGGGGCGAGGCTGCCTGCAGAGGGGATGGAAACCAGGCCTGGGAGCTGTTCTCCCGCCATAACCTTAGCCCCTGTGGGGGTGATCCAGGGACCCCCACCTCCAGCTGAGCCAACCTGGGCAGAGTGCAGGCCTGCTGTGCCCACCAGCTGTGGAGGGGCTCCGTCTGTGCAGGGGAGTGGGGACGGTCAGGAGCTGTGGAAAATAGGCCACTGCGTCTCATCTCTTCGTAACTCCTAGACTGGATGACATGACCTCACCCAGTCTCCCCCCAGCCAGACAAAACCAACTCCTTCCTGAATCAGACAGGCAGGATGCCCCCCAGGGTGCCCAGATTCAGTAGGGCCAGCTGAGGAGTGGAGAGCAGCTGCTCAGAAGGAGCCTGGGCACTAGTGGTATCCTGGTGTGACGTCAGTGGGGCATGGGTAGGAAGCAAGACAAGCCCTGGAGTTCCCTCACGAGCCCCAGGACCTCGACCGAGCGCCCTGGGGCTCTTCAGCCCCATGAGATAGGGGAGTCTGTGCATCACTTTCCTTGCTGCCAAAACTCATGCCCAGTGTCTTCTCCAGGCCACCACCAAGGTGCATGGCTGGAGATGCCTGCTCATAGACTTGTCCCCTTCCTTCTCACAGTGGCTTTCCTTTAACTCGGAGTCTGTCCCTAAGATCTAAGAAACTCACACCATCCCTGGCTGCTTGTGACCCACCATCTTGGCCACTTGTTCCCAATGTCAGGCTCCAGACCAGCTTTCTTTCCTCCCTCCGACAAAACCTTTCTTCTGCTGCTCTCCTCGGAAGGCATCTGATGTGTCCTCAAGTTATGTGATACCTGAAGCCCACGGGAAGCCTGTCCTGTGTTGGAACTCCCTGCCCCGTGAACAGAAGATGACTTCTGTGGAGACATGCCTCAGCTTCCCAGTGTCTCTCCAATGACCTCTTGTGTGTGGCCATCTATTCTGTCTGGGGGTGAGGCTGACCCTGCTTTTGGAGCACGGAGCCATGCTCACCCTTGGCATCTGAGCCAGGCAGTCCCACACCCCCGTGGTGAGTCCTGAGATGGTTAGAGGGGGTGATGGCTTATAAACACCTGTGTGAGTTTTCACATGGGCCTTACGGCGCTTTTAGAGATGAGAAACACAGTATGTCCGCCACTGCAGTGGGCTTTAATTCAACTTAAAATCTGTTTCTGTGGTACACAAGCCCACAGATGGCTCAGGGTGGTGTCACGAACATGTTTCAGAAACGCGTTTCCATTTAAGGGTCAGATTTGGGACACCTTTCCAACCTGCTGACTAGATGAAGACTGTTCTTTTCTTTTCCGATTTTAGTATTTCTCTGGAGAGAAATCTCTAGTCCCAAGGATATAGCTGTGATCAGAGATCTAAATAACCTGAATACTTCTTGAATGACCTACAGCCGAGAACTCAGTATGGATCAACATTACTCAGCTCCAAATGCGACCAGAAACACCTCTTGTACACACACGTAACACAAAGTTTCCCTTCTTACCCTTCCTTTGGATGTTCTAATTCTCTCCTCCAAACTGAATTCACACCAACCAAATAAACGCCCTGACCCCCAGCAGTGCTGAGGATGACTCTGGAGGTCGGTGGGGGGCGAGGAGGAACACGCACAGAGGATGACTTCCAAGGCAATGATGAACTCAGTCTTTAGGAACGCTAAGACAGCTCTGAACTCGGTGGGAGCTCCTGGACGGCCCCTGGAAGCCTGCTTGAGCCCCTCAGCGAAGGAAGCCAGCAGAGTCCTGCCCTCTGGCCCCAGGCTGGGGACCCGGTGGGAGGCCCTGGGAAGGGAAGCGCAGGGCCCTTGTGCTCTAGGTAGAGAGGTAGTCCCACCTGACCCACAGGATGGGCTTCTACTGCTGGTTCCTGGGGGGCCGTCACCCCCTGACTGCAGGAGCACCTGCACCCCTGGCCAGGGGCAGCTCTAGGAGTGGACTGGGTCACCTGCTCGGCCTCCTGGTTCACGCTTCATTCCTCCCCCTTCCTCTGTCTGGTTCCTTGCCCATCCTGCAGGTCCACAGACATCTCACACTTGTCCTTCCTGCCCTCCCCGTACTCCAGGGAAGCCAGGGACTGCTCAAAGTGTCGCTCCGCTCAGGTCTGCATTTTCACTGGGCTCAGAGTTCAGACTGGAGGCTGGAAGCCCCACTGAGGAGCCCCTGGCATTGCTACGGCTTTGGGAAGAGCTCCTGGAGACCAGAGCCACTCGGGTCTTTGGCCATCTCAGAGGAATCACCTGCACTGGATCTGAGTGATGATCTGCCACTCTTCTACCCCAGTGAGAGACCCTCCTCTGCGAATCCATCCTTTAGAGCTTCCTTGCGCCTTTTATCACAAAGAGCTTCCCGAATTCCTTGCTTCCCTGTGGCCTCTCGGCAAAGTCTGCCTCTGCCCCACCCAGGGCCCCTCTTCCCTTCACACGCTTTGCTGATGGTCCCCTGGCGCTTGTCCCCTCCAGGCTGCATCCCTGGGAGAAAGCTGCTCCTCAAGTCCCCCCCCTTCCCCCCCACAAGGCTAGTGTCCAGTCCTTTTGTTGAGCTGGTGTCTAGACTGGAGTCCAGGTCATCTTGCAGACCTGCACTGGCCGATTGGTCCCTGCTCTCGTCCCAGGTTCCTGCTTGTTGGGCCTGGATTCCTTACTCAGTTCTACGTCTCAATTTTCTTTGGGTTGATTAAGTTAGATTGAACCTAAACTAACATCTCACCCTCAGATCTGAGTCTTTGGTTTCTCCTCCTCTGCCTGGCCTCTGGTCTCCTGCTTCCCCTCACTTTGTCTGGGGAACCTTGTCAGCTCATCTTGTCCTTAAAGGCCACCTTCAGAGACCCTCGGGATGGGGTGGGGCGGCCTTCAGGCAGGCTGGTACACGCGGTGAGCCCTGTCCTGAGCCCACAGCATGGGCTTTTGGCGTGACAGGCCCCAGAACTGTGGATGATGCTAGCAAAGAAAGAAGGTAAAGCTGAACTTAGCCTGCTCCAGGCTGTGTGCCAGCCAGCGAGGATCACGAGCACCCAGGAAGGAAGCCGACGAGGAATGGAGACAGGACTGAGTGTCCAGGGCCCGTTCACCTGCCATGCTCGCATCTGGCTGAGGCCTGGACCACACCCTTCAGCTGCGAGCTACCCCCGACATGAAACATTTCTGAGAAGCACCGCACTCTCAACCACTGCCCCCCAGAAAATGTCTTGGAATACAGTAGATTTCCTCTCTGATGATTCCCTAAGCACAGGAGGGTCTTTTCTGTACTTGGAAGTGAGGAGGAAGGGGTCCTCTGACAGAATGTGGGGTGACTGAGGGCCGAATGGATAATCTCAGGTCTTCCCTGCCCGAGACCCCAGCCCCACGACTCTGGGGCTCTGCCCTATAACTTCCTATGTTACACACCCTCCCTTGCCCCCAGGACGCTACCCAGCTGGCTACCCAAAGTTTCAGTCTAAGTGACTGCCTCCTTGGGCTAGGATCCAACAGAGATAAGAATTCCCCCCCCCCCCCACACACAAACACACACATGCACACGCATGCACACCCACACCCACACTCTCTCTCTAAGTTTAAGGAGAGCACCGCCGGCCCTCTCCCCTTCCAGCAGAAGGTCACTGCCACAACACCGTCTCTGAGTTAAGCCCGGAATCGACAGGCCTATTCCTTTTTCCAACCTCTGAGCTTCAAACACCTTTTATTGCACCCTCCTCCGACTGGCATGAGCACAACAGGCCCAAGAACCTGGAAGGAGTGTGTGCTGAGGCTGGAGTGAAGGCAGAAGGGAGAGTGGATCAGAGAGGGCAGAGATGTGGCCTAAAGAAACAGCGTCTTATAGAGCCAGCACCCATGGGCAGCCCGGGGGACAGTCTTCTGCAAACGGCCATCTCTGAGCCTCAGCTTCACGCTCTGTGCTCGCTCCACAGAATGACTGCAACCATTAGTTACTTAACATTTTTCTTTAAATTGACTCATTTAAAAAAAACCTTATCTATAAGGAAACCTTATATTGCTACCACACATGGAAAACCAGTATCATCTATAATTTTTGATCAAGATAGATAAAATTTGATTAAGCTACAAAAGGTTCTTCTGTGTCCCATATAAATCATCACCTTGGTTACCGCTACCGGTTATGTGTTTTCGACAGTAAACTCCCAGGCCCGAGGAGACTCTCTTTTAGGGGGCCTCTTGGCGACCTCCCGCCCTTGTCATCTTGGCTGTAAAATGTGCCCAGACCCCCGCCTCTGCGCGTGGGAACCAGGCCCGCCCGCGCCGCGGAACGAGCTCACGGCCTACTTACAATTCGAGGTTTGAAGGGCGGCTTGATCTTCTTCTGCTCCAGGAGCAGCCAGTCGATCTCCTTGAAGAACGGGTGCTGCTTGATGGCATCCTCGCCGTTCTGTGCCGCCACACAGCCCAGGCGCTTGTGAGGGTTCTTGGTCATGAACTGCGGGCATGAGGAGAGAGATGGAATCAGTGACAAAGGCCCGGCAGGCACAGGCTGTGAGGGGAAGACGGAACTCAGCCAAGGCAGCATCTTTAGTGTCACCTCCCAAGCCCACTTTCTACATTTTCGGGGGCTCTGCCCCTCAGGGTGCTCTTTCATTCTTACACAGAACTTACTGTGCGCCAGCCACCGTTCTACACGTAGTATTACATATACACGCATTGATTCATTTCATCCAGCGTGACCCTCTGAGGTACTATCATGATCCCAACTTTATAAGTGAGGTAGTTGGGGCACAGAGAAGTTAATTAACTTGGCCAAGGTCAAACAGCCAGCAAGGTATCAAGTCAGGATTAGGAGTTCAGACTCTCTGACCTTCTGAGTCCCCCTCAGATTCTCAAGTCTTCTCATCAGGGAGACTGAGGTCTGATAAACTCACACTGAGAGGTCAGCAGTCCTTTTTGAGGGAAGGAAAGAAGATCAGATATTCATGTAAAGGTCAATTATCAAAGGCACCTCCTCCTCTTTCCTTTTCCTGGACCCAGGCCCTCCTACTTTTTAAAAAAATTTGACTTTGTAATCTCTAGCACAAACCCCCACATAGATTAACAGATAAAAAACAAGAAAAAGAAAGGCTTACTTCTTCTCAATGCCTGTCTGTAAAAAACACATTGATGTGTTTTGTACTTTTTGGCTGGTGTCTTGTGACCTCACACACTCAGGTGAAATGATTATTCCTGTTAAATGAGTCAGTCCTGATGGCAAATGTTAATTTCACTGAGCAGACGTATAGTAACATAACCTTGAAACAAATCAGTGCTGGTAGGTGGAAATATTTCTGATAGCCACCCAGAATAAAGGTAGGGGTGTGTGTGTGCATGTGTGTCAGAGACTGAGTATTATATTTCATGGGGTGAAGGCTGAAAGTTTAGATTTAAACAAAGGAACCTAAGAGGACAAATTATAATCCAAAGGGATAAATCTATAATGATAGCATTTTAGGCTTCATCAGCAAGGGAGGTTCTCCTGGGCAGCAGGAGCCTCCTCCTGCCTCCTGCCTGGCACCCCTGAAAGGCAGGGGAGCCACAGACGAGAGAGTGAGGGGTTAGGAATGGTGCCAACACACTTCATCCTTCTAATCGAACAGCTGGCAGAGGTCACCCCTGCTTACCCACCCCTGATTCCTATCGCCCACAGGATAAAGTCCATACCCCTTAGTTTGGCACACACAAACTACTCAGTCTGTAGCCAGTCTCTCTTGCTCGCCTACTGCATCCTTTACTTGCCTGGTCCAAGGCCCCTCTCTAGCCCCTAACTATCCTCTAAGAAATAGTCAAAATGCTGCCTCCTCTGTGAAGCCTCCCCAGATTCACTCCATGGACATCTAAGACACCATGCTTCTCGTTTATTTAAATTATAATTTGTCTAAACATCTCTTCTCCTTGGTGAGCTCTATGATATAGGAATCAGTTCTATCTTCCCGGCATCTGGCTCAGTGCCTGGCTCCCACTGTGCACTCAGTACACTGAGATGAGTGAACAGCGGGTTGAAGGCTGGGCCTCAGGGCACAGTGCTGAGGAAGGGAGGCAGCAGGAATGCCATTACTGTTGCACAGGTTGTGCACTGCATAACTCTCTGGTGCAAATGGCCTTCTGGAGAGTTCTGTGTGTAGGCAGCGAACCTCAGAGACACAGATCAGTGGCCAGAGTCATGGAAAACCTGGCCTGGCCCTAGAATCAGGTGACAATGTGAGGAAGTGAAGTGTTCCAAGGCCAAGGGAGTAGAAGACTTCTCCTTGCTCCCTCAGCTCTTCCTGTCCTCCCACTTCTGGGAGGGGAAGTATCAGGGCTACGGATAAACATACAGGTTTTAGCGTCTCAGGAAGCTGACCCCGAGCCACAGGCTCTTCTCTTTTCCCAGAGACTTCACCCTCACCAACCAGCTGACACAGGCGCGGCCTCTTCTGAATCTCTGTGCTAACGACATTTTGGACTGGACACTTCTTTGTTTGGGGGCTGTCCTGTGCAGTACAAGATGTTTAGCAGCACCCCTGGGCTTTACCTCCTAGATGCCAATAGCACCCCGCCCCTCCACGTTGTAACAACTAAAAACATCTCCAGACGTTGCCAAATGTCTCTGGGGGATGATGGGGGACACAATCACCCCTAGCTGAAGACCACTGTTCTAGGTCATCCATAATGAAAGGGCCCACCTCGGGTGCCAGCAGGGGGCTCACAGGGAAATGCGTCAGGCTGGCGTTCAGGGCCCAGGGTGAGTGACCAGCTCTGCTGGGGGTGTTCTGGCTGCCTCAGGTGCTGCAGGTTTTTCCTTAGCCAGCACCTGGTATAGCGTCTGGCACATCCTAGATGCCCAATAAATACGTGTTGAATAAATGAATGAGGGAATGAGCAGACTCCGTTTACTTCCTTCACTGCTCTTATCCCAATTGTGACCACATGTGGATGTGTTTTTTACTTATTGCCCACCTTCTCCTGCTGGACCACAATCTCCACAAGGCAGGGATGACGGCTGTTACACTCCCCAGTGCTTACTCACATCTAGCACAATGCCCCACACGCCGGAAACACTCAACAAACGGTCGTTCGTTGAATCAGCGAATGGGAGGGAGGGAGGGAGGGAAAGAGAAAGAGATGCAGAAGGGAGGAAAGAAATGAGGTGAGGGAAAGAAGGGAAGAGGAAGGCAAAAATGAACTGCAGAAAGAAGCAACATGTTCTGCTGTGGCATTTTCCAAAACATGATACATGTCCCCTGCCAGATGCCTGTGAAATGATTTTAGGTCATTTTTACCATTTTCATGGGATAATCTATGTTAATTAATTATGACAAGTGATACTCTTTCCATTTATGATAGCTATATAACATTTCTTTATAAAATACATATAATTAGGTAGATTTGGGGACTTGATTGAAAAAACAAAACTAAATCACGGTAGAGCGGGTATTCGGGTGTGGCAAATTCCGTGACTGAGGCACGCCAACTCTGAACTGTGGGGCATTCTGATGGGCGAAAGGAGCCAGGACCGGAAGTCCAGATTCCTGGGCTGTCATGGTCTCAGCCCAGCGGGGTGACCGTTCCCAGGTAAGCTGGTCTGCTTACCTTCCGTGCACCTCAGCTCCCCCAGCATTCCAAGGGGGACAGGTAACTTCACTTACTTGCCACAGTACAAGTGTCTTACAATGCAGCAACGGGTATGCTGAGCACGTACTAAGCACTGTCACCTGTGAGGGACTATTTGTTGGCGGGGGGTGGGGGGCAGTCTCTCTATTACATCTGGATCCAGCGTGGCCACAGGGGTCTTGAGTGGACGCATCTTTTTTGATCAGCAATGCTGTCGCGGACACAGGTGCGCAATGCCTCCCTTCCCTCCCCCACTGGAGGCCCCGGAGGAAGACGGGCCATGGGTGCAGGTAAGGAAGGAGGGTCCAGCCCCCAGAGTGCAAGCAGCAGGGGTGACCCCAGTGGAGCAGGGGTTGGCTCTGACCCCTCTACAGCACTGGAGGACCCAGGTGCATGGAGCCTTCCTCGGGAAACACAGACATGGTGTCCCTATCCCACAAGAACAGTAATTTGTCCCAGACCCCATTTCTGGCAGGAGCGGGTGCAGTGGGCCTGAGCTCCCAGCGGTGACTGCTGTCCGCCCCTTCTGTTCAGCAGTGAGCAGAGGTGGGACAGAGAGAGAGAGAGAGAGAGAGAGAGAGAGAGAGCGCGAGAGAGAGAAAGGAGGAGTGGGTGGGGAGAGAGAGAGGTGGGAAAGCCAGGGGAACAGAAAGTGGGTGAGGGCCAGTGACTCACAGCTTTCAAGATGCTGACGGCCTCCTTGCTGAGCCAGACCGGGTAGAGCACGTCGTCATGGAGGATGGACTCAAACAGATCATCCTCGTTGTCGGCCTCGAAGGGGGGCTGACCAGCCATCATCTCGTACATCAGCACCCCCAGGGCCCACCAGTCCACCGAGGGGCCATACTCCAACTCCTGCAGGATCTGTTTGGGAGACGGGCAACGTCAGGGTCCACCGAAAGCTGCCCTCCGTGGCTACACCTGCGCCACCAGCGCCCGTGGGAAGACGCGCGTCTCTATTTCCAGCTTGCTCCTTTGTAGGGCGGAGCTGCCTTACATAAAATTAGGTTCTAAATCAGCAAGTTGAGTGAAAATTGAGTTTGGGAGGCACCATGTTGGGGGCCAGCTCTCAAAAACCAATACCCACAGTCTGTCTTCCAGGGGGAGCAGACTGCTTCTTTGCCTGAGCACCAGATGAAGTTCCTGACTTGAACTCAGGGCCACGTAAAAAGCTGTGCACATTTTTGACACTAAAATTGGGGTGAGTGCGTGCAGCAAATTTGGGGCTCCCATTGCATGCTCAGCCCAGGGCATGGCTCACTGAGTGGAACGGTGAGCGGAATCTTAGTCCTCTTTAAATGGTGACAATGCTGAATTTAAGGAGGCTTGTGCTCTTGGAAAAGAAACTAGAGTTAATAAATTTCCCCACCCACATGTGTTCTAATCATACAGGACCACTATGCTCTTGCATATTCTGAGAAAAGACCCATGACTTTCCTACAGCTCGATGATGAATCCTTGTTTTCTTGCCTCTATAACGCCCCAGACCCCCGTCTTTTTTTTTTTGTTTTTGTTTTGCAGTACGCGGGCCTCTCACTGCTGTGGCCTCTCCCGTTGTGGAGCACAGGCTCCGGACACGCAGGCTCAGCGGCCATGGCTCACGGGCCCAGCCGCTCCGCGGCATGTGGGATCTTCCCGGACCGGGGCACGAACCCGTGTCCCCTGCATCGGCAGGCGGACTCTCAACCACTGCGCCACCAGGGAAGCCCCAGACCCGCTTCTTTTTATTTGAGGTGTTCCATAAACATTCTCCCTATTCCAAGATCTCAAATCAAATCCTCTCCTTGGTTGTCTGGTGCATTTTATCTTTGACGGTGGCCATTTTTCTTATCTACGTTCTCTGCCTCTCTTTTCTCTCTCTGACCAAGTGTGTGGAGTCAAAGTCACTTAGGTTACGTGCACGTATGACAGGATGCTGAATACTCAACACCATGGGCTTCCTGCAGAACGGTGTGTAAGAACTGCAGTTTTACAAACAGAATCAGAATGTCAGTGCACAAGAGGAATTCTACTCTGAGTCAAGAAGCTGCAGAACTTTTGGAAAAGCAAGTAACTGCCCCATCCCAATTTTTCTTCAGCACTGGCCATGTGCCGGAAGGAGATGGAAGATCAACCAGGTTGCATCCAGTTTCACTCCAAGTCTGGCATTAGATTTCTGGGTGATCTCAAGCCAGTCACTTGACTTCCTCATGTATCAGATGAGGCTCAGATTCTCAGCTTAACCTCACAAGATTAATTAAGGTGGAAGATTTTGAAAACCTACTGCAAACTACAAAGCTCTATATAATTACAAGGCGGTACTAAATCCAGTTTTTCTTCTATAAGGTTTGGTCTCCACGTTTATATAGAATGTAGCAGGTCACTGATGTGTGTTTGGCTCAGAGCAGAAATAATGCTCAGTCAGAGCAAGACCAGGCGTGGTACTGCCCAGAGACAGGCGGGTGGGCGGGAGGACATCTCTGGCCGCTCTCAGCGCTGTCATTCTATAAAGAACTCCAAAAGGTGAAGGCTGTGGAGAAGCACGGCTGGAGTGCAGGTGCCCAAGGCGGGTGTATTTTGAGGACTCCCCCCCAAGTAGGCAAAGGCCATTCCAGCTTGCAGGTAACTTCTCAGGTAACTTGTTACAGAACAAGGCTCCAGCTCAGTTATCAGGTTCTAAGATGGAAGAGGAGGCTGAACCCAAGTATCTAGACTGTCTGGGGTCTACTCAAAATGCCCTTCCAGAGGTTGTAGATTGCTTGGGATTAAATCAAAAGATGGGCAGAAGCATTCTGAAAACAGTAAAAACATGCACTTTTTAGGACTCCTCAGAATTTAGAATGAAAAGGAATGTGAGCAAATGCAGCCAACTTTAAATTATTTGGGGCTGGTAAAGCTGCTGGGTTAGGACCTTTGGTCTCAGCCCAGTGGTCAGCACAGGGTATCTGTAAGGTCAGAGCTACAGGCTCCACTGAGGAGCCAGTAACTCTGCTCTGTTCCAAAGGCAAAGGGAAAGCCAAAGCCCAAGACTCCCTCAACCTTGAAAGACCCAGCGGCCCAGCCTGGCTCACCGTGGTACCACCTTCAAGGTCATGGTCATCACCCATCTCCTCCAGAAGGCTTTCCCGGATTTCTCCAGCTTTTCTCCTCTCCTCTGACACCCCAAGACCCTTGCCCTAAGATCTGCCAGGCACTTTCCACATACTACCAGCAGTTGAGCTACTTGTTTCATGGTCAGCTGTCTCCCCAGGGCATCCATAAGCCACCAGAGGGTGGGGGCTCTATATTTTTCTGAATCTACCCCTGTGACCAGCCCAGTTCCAACACTCAGGGAGACTGGCTGCCAGGTGTGCCCACCGTGTGTATCTTCCTGGGCATGCCCCTTTCTCTCCTGGGCTCTGAGGGCCTTGGTGCTAAGGAAGCTGGGTTCTGTGCCTCCTCGGTGTGGTGGGGAGGTGGCCTCCAGGTGGCCCTGCGTGTGCTCAGACAGGATGGCGCTGGGGAAACCACAGAGCAGCCCTGCCCACCCTTCCTCAGGCCCCTCCAGAGCCTTCCTATTTTGGGTGGCATCTTTTCTAAAATTCCCCTTAGGCTTGGGCCTAATTATCTGTTTCCTAATCGCCTTGTCACGGATGGAGCTGGTGAGAAGGGCAAGGCTTCACATGCCATGGGGGGGCACCTGGTGCAGCGGCCAACCCCTTGATGGGTCAGAGCTGGGGTAGAAGAGCGGGCACTGGGCCTGATGACGCCAGGTGCTACCCAGGGCTGGCCGCCATTTGACGGGGAGCGGGGGGCTGGGCATGGAGAAAGGAGAGGGGCTGCCATGGAGGTCAGCCAAGGGCACACCGTGGGAAGAACAGCCCCAGGGCAGAGCTAATGCCTCAGAACTCGCGTCTCTGGTTCCGGGGTTAGCCAGGTGTCTCACAACCCCTCCTATTTGAATACAGGCTTATGCCTTCTGAAGCATTTCCATGCTCTAATCTCATTAGATTCTCAAAATGGCTTGATGAGGTGGGTAGGGCAGGAATTATTTTCCCATTTGAAAGATGAGGAACCTGAGGGTCAAAAACATTTTGCCACTTGGTCAAGATCACATGGGGGCATTAGTGGTTAAGTCGGGCCTGGAATCTCAACTCTCAGGACTGTGCTTTCCCACCCCACCGCACAACCCAACGACCACGATGACTGTGACGGAGACACCACTGAACCAGCACTTACCAGGCACCGTGCTAAATGCTTTAGCGGCGTAATTTCATTTAATCTTCCCAATGACCCTTTGATAAAGGTAGCGATACCCTTATCAGCTGTAATTTGCCTACAGTAAGACCAGGGATTTCACTTCGCGTGGAGTGGCGATGCTGCAGTTGGCACAAGTGTAGAATGGGAAGGAAGGGTGTCTAGGGCCCACTCTAAACAGAGACCGGAGTTATTCATTGTGAGTCTCACCAACGGATTGCCTTTTGTGAAAGCTGTGTGGGTGTTTTGTTCATCATAAAGTGAATGTTTCTCTTGGGCCGGGTCCTTGACTAGTACACTGGGCTGCCAACCCTTTGACTCTGGCATCAATTCAGAGGGCCTAGGACCAAGCATTCTGATGATAAAGAGTGAACGAGGAAGGTGGCAGAAAAAGCAAGTCTCGATCAAGAGCTCTTGTTTGCAGTGATTTCTCCTTGGAGGTTAAATTCCTAGTGTCCCTCCTAAGAGAACATACTAGCAGAGACAGACTGAAATCTCTATTCTTCAGATCTTTTAGAAGATGGAGGTTCCAGTGAGAATTTACCTATTACCATCCTTACTCTAGGACACTCCTCAGGCCTCCCCGTGTCTTGTCTGGGCTGTGGAAAGGCTCTCAACCGTCCTTCCCTGACCCTCTGGCTTCTGATCTACACTGCTGTTGCCTGTCTTCTTTCTGGGACAGGTCTGATGATGACCCTCCTTCTGCTGGGAAACCCTCAGTGGGTCCACAGATCCTACAGAATAAAGGCCACTTTCCTTGGTCCTTTTTCGTAACCTTGTTCATTACTAAGAGCACTAAGAAATCCTCTCTTCTAGCCACACTATCTTCCTTTCTAAAAATGGCCAAGAATGTTCTCATCCCCTGGTCTTTGCTCATGTTGGAGCATCACAAGTTCTCATGCCTTTATTCATTCAACAAACCATTACTAAGAGACTGACTAGTGTGCCGGAGCTTGGGAGTACCCAGATTAGAAACATAGCCCTGCCTTAAAGGATTCAGAGCCCAGGAATACTGAGCCTCCTTGCCTGCCCCACGCCCACTCCAGTCCTTCCTGCTGTTTTTAGGAATGCTCCCCACTCCATACCACCAAAGGAAATCCTGCTGATTCTCTACAACTCAATTCATCCACCAGGTGCTCTAAGAAACCCCCCGATCCCTGAGGTTACCGTCTTGTGCTGTGCACCTATTTATTCTGCTCAATTCATTGTTTACTTATCTGTCACTCTCTTCAGACACAAAGTCATTTTAGGAGAGCCACCAGCGTCTTAGTCATTCTTCATCCCCACATGGCTCTGTGTCTAGCAGGTGCTCAAACAATGCCCACTGGAAGGAAATGAAATCTGGCCGTGCTACCCCTACCCACCATGGACAATGCTTAAAGGGGATTGGTACTTCCTTCTCATCTCACATGTGTCAGAACACTCAGGACCATTTTTATTAAGTATTTATGACAGACTGTGTCTTAAATCTGAATCATACCACACTAGATATCTCTCAGTCTAGGCAAGACTGACCCGCAGAAACTGAAGGCAAACAAACACTTTATGATGAACAAAACACCCAAGCAACTCCCATGAAAGGCAACCTATTGGCGAGGCTCACCGCGAACATCTCCGATCTCTATTAAAATGAGGCCCAGGCGCTCTCGTCTTCCGGCTCAATCCTGTGTGCCTGCTATGCGGAATCACTGCTGCACTAGAAATGGCAACTACTTCTTGGTTTCACTGCAGGCCAATTATAGCTGATAAAGCTAATCACTGCCTTTATCAATGGCTCTCCTTTATTCTGCTTATTAAAAAAATGAAAGCAATCATACAAGTCAACAAACGTCTCTTGGTCCTAGTTTCGCTGGTAGTTCTGGACTGGGGTGAGAGGATGCTCAGGGAGGGCCTGGCCAGCTTTGGGGAATGGCCTGCTACTCTCAGTTCACCATCATCTCCCCATCACCACCACTTCCTTATGCAGAAATCGCCCCGGAATCCATTCTGGTTTTCCAGAGCCTTCCCCAGCACCGCTGGATGACCCTGGCCTATGGGGATGGACTCAGGCCTCAGCCCTGGCAACAGGTGGAGGTGGCCCTTTGTCCGTGGTCTCACCTCGGGAGCGATGTAGTCAGGAGTCCCGCAGAACGTGGTGGTCGTCACGCCGTTCAGAATCCCTTCCTTGCACATTCCAAAGTCGGCCAGCTTGCAATGACCTTCTGCATCCAGAAGGATGTTGTCCAGTTTCAAATCCCTGTAAGATGGGCCAGAACCACACGGTTAATGCTTCACTCATCCCAATATGGCCTTTTTGAGGTGGAGAGGTATGCCCGTCTCAGGGAAATCTGCTACAGAAAGGAAAGTCTTCAAGGAGGCTTGATCTGCCAACAACCAACCCCAGTCCAGGGCTCCTGCCCACAACGGCCAACCCCCCAAAGTGCCCCCCATTCATTGCAGCCTGAGGGAGGAGCTTCTGTAACCTCAGGAATGTCTCAACACTGCTTTGGTTTAAAGAAGCCGGCAGGCATTTACGGAAGCCTTACTGCATGCTGAAATTCATATTATTCAGATCTTGATAAGAGAGAAAGAAGGAACTTAGGCCCCTCCCTTTATCAGTTAATCATGGGGATCAGGTGGTGGGACAAGACTGGCACACATTGGCACCAATGAAGCACATTGAACCACATAAGAACCAGGCGCTGCTTTACAGGACACGGACTATGTGAGCTGTTGTGTTCTGGGGGCAGCGGGGGAGGGAGACCATTGATGGCTGGTGCAGGCAGGGAGGGCTCCCAGGAAACTGACTCTCAAGAGAAGCTTGGCTAGGTGGTAAGGTTTGGACAGAGCATGAAGAGAAAAGGTGGGAGGGAGGGGAAGGCCAACACAGTACATGCAAAAGGCAGTGAAGAGACCAGAGAACTGAGTCCCAGTAAATGGTGAGGCAAGGCAGACATGTTGAAACCAAACCCGAAGAGCCCAGAACGCCAGGAAGGGGGGTCTGAAATTCATGCTGAGGGGCCGAGGGTAACTGAAGCCCCAGCCTGCACAAGCGCGCACGACGCATTTGCAAGATCAGTCTCTTAGGGGCAAGAAGGCCAAGCAGGGGAAGGGTCTGGGTGCAGGAAGGAAGGCCCATTGGTTGCAATAACCAGGCCCCATAGAGCTGGGTGGTTCTCAGGCCTCAGCCAGTGCAGCTTCCATATGGCCTATTTTACAGTTTGGGTTTCCCCTAAGATCTCGTATAGAATCTAGGGTTCTGGATAAGAATTCCCCTACCAAGTCTGCAAATTCCAGACCTGTCCCATATAAAGATCTAGATGGAGGTCCTCACCCTGGGTCTCTCTCAGCAGTCACTCTGGGGTGGGGGGGCCTTGCAAAGAAGGCCGACTGCCCGGCACACAGAGCAAGAGGGGCCTTTCTCACAAGCCTGCTGGCGTCTGGACTTGAACTCCGGCCACCGTCAGGAATCCAGGCCCGAGTGCAAAGGTGGGGCAGGAAACACTCTAAGGCCAGCCTGTCTTGCACCCGTGGCCCCATTTCCTCATACAGCTGGGACTTCTTGAGAAAAGAGAAAGCACATAAAATGTGCTGCTCTAAGCAACTGCTTGCGGGCTACAGAAAGAAGAGTGCGCCCGGGCCCTTGGGACCAGGGCTCCCCGAGTCCCTACCCTGGCCACCGTGTGTGGTCAAGGCTCCGCTCTGGCTGGGGTAGGGGAGCAGTGAGGGGAGCATGACTCGGGTGCAGGCGGCCTGGGTTGCCGTCACTACTGGGCTGTGGTCCTGGTGCAGTCACCTTGCTGGCCTGTAACCCCATGTGCTGGCGTGAAGGGTTACTGTGATGAGGTGTGTGAAAGTAGCCGGTCTTTGATACCCTAACACCCGCCTCCTTCATGAGGAAACTGAGAGGGAGCCGGGTTTCCTGCAAATGTTTGAGTGGCTGAGAGGCTGATCCACGGCCCTGCTGAGTTAGGGCCCCTTACACGCTCTCCAGTCTATAGAGTTGCCTTTCCAAGACCTACCCTTGCCCACCATGATCACCATGGCAACACCCACACTAATGGTAACGACAACCTGCGGAAAGCACCTGGTAGTCTACAAACCACATTCATATTCTGAACAACCCTGAGAGCGAGGAAGAGCACACTCTGCACGACGGCGTCAGAAACAAGCACAGGGAGACTGGAAGAGGGCAAGTGACCTCCGTAAGGTGGCAGGGTGCTGGTGGGACTGTGACCTGAACTCAGGTCCCTGGCTCTGAAGGCTGGCATCGCTGCCTCCGTGTGCTACACTCCCCTACCTTCCTGCCTTCTCAGTGGTGGATGACTTTCAGTGCCAGTCACCAACCCCCAAAATATAAAGGACCCCGCATGCCATCGCTCAAGCACTCTCTTTTAAAGCCTTTGTTATGTCATAGGAAGGACTCGTTCTCATTTGTACAAATGGAATAGATTTCAGAAGATTCTGAGCCAACTCGAACCTTGCCCTTGTGCTGAAAATTGCGACTCAGTGTTTCCGGCCCATCAGGCTCAGCCTTTCCTTCTGCTCGGGGGGCTCCTACTCAGAGCAAGAGAAGGTGGACCATCTAGTTTCTCCCCACCTCCTGCCCTTCTCTGCCTGCCCTGGCCCAGGTGCACACCATCCCTGGGCTCCCTGCCCCTCTGCTCCCTGGAGAGAGAAGTCACTCCTGCTGAAGGCCCAGGGCAGCCACCAGGGCCGAGCATGTTTTGCAGCAGCTGCCCCTCTGCTGTGGCGGAGGGAGGCCCCAGGCCAAAGCATTTCTTCCCACTGTCCTGTCGATGATGCCTGACATCTTCCTTGGAGTCCCCCTCCACTGCCTGTATTTATCTAAACTCCAACTCCCCATGGGAATCCAAGTCCCAAGGAAGAGTTAGTGATTTATGTTCCTTTCCTTTTGTAACAGGAAAGATTAGCACAGCTTGAAAGACCCCTGGGGGCCAGGAAGGCTGCTACTGGAACTTTATTTCTCTGGGCGTCTTCAGTTTCATTTTAAAAAGAAAAATACTCATACCACAGAGACCAAATTTGTCTTGTCCCGGGCTCTAAGTGAGTTCCTGAGTGGGGTTTCAGGGGATGGGAGCGCTCAGGGAAGCCCAGGGCCATGCTTGCTCAGGTGGAGAATGAGAGAGGAGAGAGAATGCCCTTCCCTGCAAGGGAGAGCGGATGGAGCCTGCAGAGAGAAGGTGGTATCCCCGAAGCTCTGCTAGCGGCACAGCTGGCTGAGGGCGGTGGTCCCCTCATGATTTCCCTCCCCTTCTCCTACCAGCACTGCTGTGCCAAGACCCCTGCCTTTCTACCTCCCATCCCTGCCCTAAGATTTCTCTACCTCTTGGCTTTTAGTGTTGTCTCTTCCCTAGGGGTCCCTAAGCCTCCCTGGGAAGCAGGGTCGGGAACAATCATTTCCCAGCCTTGCCTGCTCTGAAGCCCAGCCTGCAGGGCAGGGTGACTGGACTTTTCTTTTTGAGAGAAAGTTCCCCTGGCACTTGGGTCATGGTCGCGCACACAGTAGGTAGCTGTCAAACTCGTGGACTGACAGCTTTGCAAAGAGGGCGTCCTGCCTAGACGTCAATCCCTCTCTACTCAGTCCCCAAATACAAGGCCAGGGCACTTCTGAGGACTGGGACATATTTTTAAGGAGTAGGGTGTTTTTCTTTTTTCTTTTTTTAAATAATGGAAACAAATACAGCAACATCCCTTTCCCTATGAGCCAATGTAACTAGCCTTTATTTATTAAGTTGATCTATTAATAGTTTTATTCAATCTTTTTCAATAGGTAATACATTCATGTGTTCATAAAGTCCAAAGTGTAAAGGACCTACAGGAAATATTCTCCCTCCTGCCTCTGTTCCCCAGACACCCCTGTCCCCTCTTGTGTATCCTCTTGGTCACACTTTATACGTAAAAAAGAAAATGTGAATATACATTCATTTCCTCCCGTTTAACTGAATGGGAGCCTGTTATATGCACTCATTCATACCTTATATTTTCTACTTATATATTGGCTATATTGGAGATCTTTCTGTCTCGACACATGAAGAGTCTCCTAATTCATTTTTACGGCTGTATGATACTCCACCATATTTGGGGGGGCCATTTAAGATGCTTCTAATATTGTGCTATTATAAATAGTGCTGCTGTGATTAAGTTTGTACATAATGACATCTTGTGCATATATGAAAGTAATTGTACATATATCCTAGAAATTTCTGAGTCAAATAGTAAAAAATGTGGATTTTGATGAATGTTGTCAAACTGCCCTCCTTAGAGGCTGAACAGTTTACATCTCCATAAGCATATATGATAGTCCCTGCTTGCTACCATGGTGTGTTACCAAGTTTCTGGTAGTCTGATAGGTAAAAATAGTATTTCAGTATATCCCTAGGTTTCTCTGTTAAGTTTGGGCATTTTTTCCTATATTTAAAGGTGATCTGTATTTTTTTTTCTGTGAACTGTTACCTATTTTCCTTTGGTGGTGTTTGATTTTTATTGATTGTTAGGAGTTCTTTCTATATTAGGAAACAACCTTTGTGTGGGCTAAGAATTGCAAATACTTGTCCCAGTTTATTCTTTGACTTCTGACATTGCTTATGCTGGTTTCTGCCAGGCCAATCTTATTTCTTTTGATGTAACTGAATTGATGTTTAATTTTACGGTTTTTGGAGTTTATGTTTTCATTTGAAAGTCTTTGTTTTACCCATTTCAAAGTTATAAAAGCATTCTCCCAAGGTTTCTCACTAGTACTTTTATGCTTTCATTTTATAAACGTTGTCTTTGATATAATTGGAATTTGTCCTGATAAAAGGTGTGAAGTATAGATCCAACTTTGTTTCCAGACTTCTAGTAAGTTGCCCCAATCCAATATGTTAAATACTTCATGTTTTCCTCATTGATTGAAATAACACCTTTAATAAATACTAGTATTAAATGTCCATATATATTTGGATTTATTTCTGTACCCTTCACTCTATAACATTGGTCTGTACCATACTTTTTAAATTATTGTAGGTTTAAAATACGTTTTAATAGCCAGCAGGACTGGTCCCCTTCTTCTTCTTTTTCAAAATTTCCTGGCTACTCTTGCATATTTATTTTTCCATACAAACTTTAGAATCATCTGTCTAGTTAAAAAAAAATTCCTAGTGATGTTTTTTATTGGAAACGTGTTTAAAGTTATAAATTAACTCAAGGAGAGTTGATCTTTCTATGATGTTGAGTCTTCCTATTCAATAACACTGTTTGTTTTTCCATTTGTTCAAATCTTGCCTGTGTCCTATAGGAGCATTTTAAAGTTCTCTCCTATAGATCTGGTAGTACACTTTTGTTATATTTCATGGCAGCCTGCCGGTTGTCCCAATATTCATTCTCACTTTCTCCTTAGTGAGAGAATGTTGATTTCTTTTAAGCCATGCACATAGTGATGCAGCTATAAACTAGAATTCAAAGCCTTCTTTAGAGCTGGGCGTGGTTATGTGACTAAGTTCTAGCCAATCAGATGTGTCGAAGTCTCCTTGAAAGGAAGAGCCTTCCACTTCTTCTTTCCTTCCTCTATCCTATTGCCTGAATGAGGATGTAATGCCTGGAGTCCTAGCAGCCACCTTCGACCATAAAGATAAGGACCACATCCCAGGAATGGACTACCTATACTTCCAGATAACATTCATAAGAAAAAGAAAAACTTGCACTTTATTTAAAGGACTGTTGTCTGGGTTTCACGTGTTAACTGCAACTGAATCTACTTCTAAATAATCCAAGTTATTATTTTATATTTCACATTCCTATTGTAAATAGGAGCTTTCCTTCCATTCCATTTTCTATCTTGTTTCACACGTTTGTACTACTGATTTCTGCTAACCATTCTGTGCCCTGCTGCTACACTGAATCATCTTTATTTTTGTAAAGGAGTTTTTCCAGTTGATTCTCCTGGATTTTCCATATCGTCTGTAATCAGTGATCATTTGGACCTCCTCCTTTTCAGGGATTATATTTCTAACTTATTTCTTCTGTCTGATTGTGTTGACTAGAACCTTGAGAACAGTGCTAAAGAATAACGGTGAGAGTGAGCACCTTTGGTAGTCCCTGATCTTACGGGGTGGGGCTCCCAGAATTTGGTCCTCAGGCAGAATACCTTTATCATAGCCCCTGTCACATGGCAGCTGGATCGAAGGTTTCCTTACTGTACTTTCTCCACTAGGCTGAGGATTGTGAGAACTTCCATGGAACCTCCCTGACTCCCCGAGCTGCCAGATGTCCAAATGGGCTGTGTGGGGGCTGGAGAGAAGCGGGTAAGGAGCAGGTCATATGCCCTGTCCCTCTGGTCCAGGGTTTCTCACCCTTGGCACACTGGAGCTGGACTGGCCTTTGGGCTGGATAACTCTTTGTTGTGGGGAGCTGTCCTGTGCACCGTAGGATGTTTAGTAGCATCCCTGGTCTCTACACACTAGATGCTCTTAGCAATCCCCAACCAAGCTGTGACAACCAGAAACGGCTCCAGACGTGGCCAAACGTCTCTTTGCAGGACCTCTGGCAGACGGCTACTTCTCTGATATAAGTCTTAACAGTGATCAAAGCTCCAAGATGGCCTAACCCAGACCATTAAGCCAAACAGGGATTTGGGAGCCATGCACCGGCTATCAGGAAAGGGTGCAACTGCCTACAGTATCCTCTGCCATTTTATCCTAGGAGACAAGAACCCTGACCACACCAACCCTGCTGACATCTGCTATCATCAACCACCTTTTCTTTTTTTTTTTTTGCGGTATGCGGCCCTCTCACTGCTGTGGCCTCTCCTGTTACGGAGCACAGGCTCCGGACGCGCAGGCTCAGCGGCCATGGCTCACGGGCCCAGCCGCTCCGCGGCATGTGGGATCTTCCCAGACCGGGGCACGAACCCGTGTCCCCTGCATCGGCAGGCGGACTCTCAACCACTGCGCCACCAGGGAAGCCCCATCAACCACCTTTTTAAATGTATGAAGAAATGGAGGCTCACTTGCCCAAGGCAAGGCAAGTCACTTGCCCAAGGTCACAGGGCTGGTAAGCAGCAGCAGTGAGCTGACTCCACACAGCTACCCGTGATCACCTTACACCAAATGGAAGGCCCGTGAGCTGGAAATCTCCATCTGCTGATTGGACCCAAATTCCTTTGGGCTGGATAAGGAAGGCTTCGTGGTGAGAAGGGGAATACAGAGGCCAAGAGGTCACAGTGGCTGACAGGGAAGGACTGATTTAGATGCAGGATGGTATGACCAAGGCTCCCTTGGGGCAGGAGCACAGATCTCTTCCAGAAACTCAAAAGGCACCAAGAAAAGAAATTCCCTAAACAACATACCTTTAAAAAAAACATTCTATAAAACCTATGGGGGTAGGGGTGAGACCTTGCAGTTGGTTTTAAGGAGGGAAAAAAAATGCTTTTCTTCTACGACCAACTGCGGTACTTTATTGGGTTGGAAAATGGAAAAGGGATCTGTGAGTGAAAGCAAAGATCCCTAAAGTGAGTTTGCTGTGAGCTGGGGAAGAAATGGTCTTGTCCTGAGGATAAGTAAGGTATACAGAAGGTCTTCATATCAGGGACATCTGTTACAGATGGGCCGAAATCTGCAGTAGATCAAATTACACTTTTGCTTTTAACAAAAATTTACTTTTAACATGACATGGAATCAGCTATTGCTATCTCTAGAAATGTGTCCACGACAATTTGAAATACATATTTTGGCTCCTAAGAATTGTACGCCCCTGCCCCCCACGGCTATCTATGCACTTAATGGCTATGTCTAAGACGTAGGTGCCTCTATGTTTTGATCTGAGATGCTGGTGGGGGGTGGGGGTCCCCCAACTTGTCTCTTCCTGATAGGCAGTGAGGCAGTTCTGAATCTGAATCCTAACTTGGCTACTTTCAAGCTGGATGATGTTCAGCTGGTCCAAAATATCATTGGGACTCAGTTTTCTTATCTGTAAAATGGGAAGAACACTGCCACAGTTGACTGATGTAACTGACATGAAAGCTCTAGCACAGTGCCTGAGACATGGCAGTTACCCCAGAAAGTCTGTCCTCTCCAGGGATCTCTAACAGTCACTTCTTAAAATACACCTGCCACGTGAGGGCAAGTCACTAGAATTTTTGAAAAATACTTATTACCTCTTATTGTGTATAAGCCACCGAGAGAGACACTGTGGGGTGAAAAATAGGAAGCATATGCAACTGTAATATATGAAAGAAAGTGATGACTGATACTTAAATGAAACAGACAGACACAGATAGAGACTGAAACTTTCAGTCCAGTCCAGTGAGAAAAATCACAGATTCCTTTCCACTGGGCCTGGGGAATGACACCTGATGGGAACACCTAGAGCCCCAGGGGAGAAAACAACTGGGTGGGAGGTAGGGAGTAGGGGGTGGGGGTGGGGCAATACAGGTGTTTCTAATCAGGATTGCTGTGACAGCTTCCAGACCCTTAGTTAGCAAACTTCTCAGGACCTGGATGCCATGCTGGGAATGGGGCCTGAAGGGTTGCTGTGGTTGCAGCTGTAACCTGTCCCTAAGCTCCAGGCTTACACACCTTAAGGCTATCACATGCCTTATCTCTCTTACCACACAGCCCTGGCAATGAGTAGCATCATCCCCAATTTACAGAAGAACTTGGAGGGAAATAAAGCCTAGGGAGGTGAGCTGGGGCCTGCACTTCAGAAGCTGGGTGAAGTCCTCCATCCCTCCCATAGCACCTCAGCCATCTCAGCTGAAAATTCACCCTTTGCCATTTGTAAAATTTTAGTGTCCCAATTTGACGGCAGATTCCCCGAGCATAAGGGCCAGAAAACTCTTCTGTAAACCACAGAGCAGTCAGCAAAGGGGTGACACCCGTGAGACCCTTCACACACAAGAAAAAAGTGAAAAAAATTTTGTTTTGCTTGACTTGTAAACTTGCCCTAAAGGAAGACATCCATATGCTCTGTCTCCTTCACCCTGGCTCCATTTTTTTTTTTTTTTTTAATGCCCTCACTTCCTGGTATGCTCACCCCACCGGCAGGCTAATTCCACAAAGCTCAGGCCTGAGTGCCACAGAAACGACAGCAAATTCTTCCATTTACTTGAAGATAAGAGATGAGAAAGATTACTTCTCGGGATGCCAAGTATTTGGATCACCAGAGAGCAGGCCCTCGGGGCGAGGTTATGAAGGAACTCTGCTTGTTTTTGGACAAGTAGTGGAGACTTGTAAACGACTGTGGTTAATCACATGGGAATCCAGGCTCTTCTGGCAGACGATGTCAAACACTTCCATAAATTTAACAGTATGTTCAAGAGAAAGACCATTTGCCCCTTCAATGCAGTCAGACTCCCCTCAAGGTGGTCGCCAGTGCTGGTGACGAGCCGTCACCCTTTCTCCCAGCTTTCTCTGTGGCAGCCACCTCCCATCACTCCCAGGAAGGCCATGTCACTCAAGTACGACCCTACACCCCTACGACGGGATGGCAAGCGAGAAGCCTAGGAGAGCGTACCCCCGGCCTCTCCATCAAATAGAAAAGCATAATTTGCTTTCAGAACCAAGGTAAATGATTACAAAATTCTCCATATCAGTGCTGATACCTGAGAGCTGACGATAATGTTTCACTCTGGGCCAGTCTGCAGAGAAATCTTTCTCCAAGTCTTTTCACAGGAAAAGCTCAATCATTTAGGAACAAAATCATAACCACCATTTTTCTTTTTCAAATGCTTTTGCATGCCAGGCTCGGGGGTAAATCTTTTATATGCATTAACTCATTTAATCTCACAAATAGCCTATGAATCTGGTAAGACTATTATTATCTCCATTTTAAAGACGGTCTCAGGGGTTATTGACCTGGTCCAGAACACACAGGTGGCGAGTGACAGAGTCCGTGCTGTCTGACATCAGCTCCCATGTTCTTAATCACTTTGCTATGTTGCTTGGGGAGGGAAAAAAAAAACCAAAACTGTAGCACGTTTTTGCCGTTTTGCAGGATTGGGAACACAACTGTTGCTCTTGGAGGGTGGTTGCTTTTGACTCACAGCAACATGGTTACAAGATGCAACTGATAAGCTAGACACTGCTGTTTTGACCAAACAGATGACCCCTTGTCTGAAGACAGCAGACTTTAAGCTACCACACTGACAGCTGAAAACCTGAGGTGTGAAAGAGCATCCCTGTTCACGGCCAAAATACATAGCCTGGGGCTCTACCTGGGCATTAAGACTTGGAATCACTGCAGGATCACTTATTTGATAGCATGATTTTCCAATTACTTTTTTTTTTTAACCCACAGTAATGAAAGCAAATCCTTATCCTTAATACTCATGGATAATATCCTGACCTCCACTGATGGGAAATAGACCTTGACTTGTGTCCCCAGCAAGTAGGATGGGCTGCCCTGACCATGATGCTTACACCTAGTCCCCTCATTCCTCTCCAGGTCATCAAACAACTTGGCTTCGAAATGGCTATTTGGGATTCAGCGTACAGACCAGGACCAAGGACAATGGCGACCTCAAGCAAGCTGCTTTTCTGAGCTTTACTGTCTTCAAATATGAGATATGATGGCTGGATAAATTAATCCCCAAGGATCCTTCTCGTCTAAGACCCTGGGAAGCCAAGGCAGCTGGAGCACATGAAGCTTGAACTTGCAGTCCTAGCTGTTGGACACCAAATGTTTCCCTTTCCACTTTGGAGCAAACCTTTGCCAGCAGGCGTTTTTATACAAAATGTAAATCAGATGACGCTCTCCTCCTGCTTGCATTCTTCCAGGGCGCCCCATGAACTCGCTTCCTAACATGGTGCGCAAGACCCCGTGTGGTCTCCACCAGCCTGGCCTTTTAGCCTCATCCCTCACCCCACCCCCTCACAACCCAAACCTGGGGACTGGGGGTGGTTCCCAGATGTGTGAGGCTGTCTCCTGCCTCCATGTCTTGGCAAACCCAGGCCCCACTGGGAGTATCTGTCTTCCACAATGGCCCACGCCATGGGGGCGGGGCCTGGGAATCCCCCCAGTGCCTGAAGCATCCTAGCTTCTCAATACCTGTTGGTCAAAGGAATGAGTGAGTAGAGAAGTGAATTTGTGGATCATGGCCCCTCCAGCCAGATGACCTTATTTTCAGATAATGTACGGAACTACTAAAACATACTATTATTAAAAAATATTAAAACTAACGCCCAAACCATCAGAGGCAGCTGAATCTGATGTTCTCTTGCACCTTCCAATCCATCCTCTGGTTATACTCAGGAAGAACCCCTTTTTGACCCCAGCAACTTCCACGGCAGTCAGAGTAGCATCTGAGTGCCCTACTCTGGCCCTGGGGCTGGCCCTTCCCCATCTCATTTGGAGTCACCTTCCCCTTTGTCCAGCCACATGGGTGTCTGACAGTTCAAGCTCACCGAGCACTTTCCTGCCTTGAGACCTTTGCCACATCGCTGCTCCCTTTCCCTGGAAAACAGACTCCTTGCCATCTGAGTCTCTGCCTCCATTTCCTTTCCTCAAAGACGCCTTTCTTGGCCACCTTGTCTAAAGTGTCCCACCACCACCCGCCCCCGACCCTTCCTGTATTCTCAGTAACCAGGGTCATTTCCTTTGCAGCAGTGATCACAATTTGTAATTACTTTGCTTGTTTATGCCCTTGAGTTTACGGCTTCCCTCACGTGAGCTCCACGAGAACTACGTCTTCGTGTTTGCATCTCGGTCCCCAGAGCCCTGCGAAGCACCTGGCACTCCATGTTTGCTGAGTGCCTGGATGAGCTAATGAGCAGGATCTGTATTGAGTCCATTCTAATGACAGTCTAGTTAATGGCATGACTACAACTCCTAATACATCCGTTGCCTACTTGGCCCTACTACATAATGCTCCACAATACTTACTGAGTTGCCACTCAGGGTCTGCTCTGGTGCTAGGAGGACACTGACAGAGGACACAGTCCCTGTCCTCAAGGGAGAAGTGAACATGAATGAGTCCGCAATACTTGGGATGGTAAGTTCTACACCAGAAGGACAAACAGGACACCACCACTGTCCTCAGAAGGCAAGGGCTGCCGGTCTCGCCTTTTTTGGGCCCAGCGATTTGCAGCTCGGAACCCAGCCAGCACTCTGTCATCACAGAAAGGGCCACTCCAGCTAAAGGACCAAGAGTAACCTTTCTGGGGGCGTGCCTGGAGCCTGGCGGAAGTGGACTATGGAACCCTAGGCAGGGCCCTAATTCCCAGACAGGAAGGCCAGAAAACTACTCCTCAAGCTCCTTTGTCAGTACGACAAGCTGCCAGAACCAGAAAGTATAGGGCTTCCGTGTGCAGCCACGCAAGAAGCCACGTGCTAAGAGAGTGGTCAGCCCCTTGCAGGTCAGCCCAGCGCAGATAAAGAGCTGAGGAAACGCAAATGTAACCCCGACAAGTTGAGGGGGATGTAGGGAAAGCACGTCTTCCTGCAAAGCGGGGGTCACCCAAGTTACTTGGAGGATATCAGAGGCCTCCGGCAAGGCCAGGGAGCTGAAAGTGGACTGACCTCTGAAGGACAGAAAACAGATTTTATTATTCTTAAAAAAAGAAGTTGTACATTTATATTTGTTTAATTTGGCCATGGAAGGTATTTGCTTTGAGACCAAGTGGCGCTTTTCAGCTGATCAGGGATGTGAACGCGCGTGCGTGTAGGCACACATGCCACTAGGGACAGGTACACGGTGTGTTCATGCCACACGTGTGTTCGTCGGCTCAGGTCGAGGGGGATGCACAGGTCCATGAGGATGAGGCAAGGACCTGTGAAAGCTTCCTCTCTTTCATCAGGGAGGACACATCTGGTGGAGTTTATGAACCAAATACGATTAGAGCTAAGAGTACCTCCAATGCTCCACCTGACAAATATTTACGGGGCACCTGCTATGTGCTGGTGAGGTCCAGGTCGTGGAGTGAGGGCAGGGGTCGACCAGTAGTTCAATTTGCATATGCTGAGTCTGAGATGCCTTGGCGACATCTAACTGCACGTGATGGCCAGGTGATGCTATATGAAGGTTTGGGCTGGAGAAAGAATGAGTGTGGGTGCGATTTTCTGAGAAGATAGATAGTATAGTGTGATAAGAGAAGAAAGCTAAGACTGGTCTGTGAGCAAGCCCAACGTTTAATGGGTGGGACTTGCAACGAAACCATCAGAGAGGAAACTCACAAGCCTGGATGCCCAGGAGGCCCAAGGAGGAGGGACAATCTCAACCAAAGGGCAGGGCCGGTCACTGCCGTGCTGCTGACGGGTCTCAAGTTTGGTGATTCAGTAGCTCAGGGTTCTTTTTATCCAACTGAGGCCCAGGAGGTAGAGTCCCTTGGCTTTATTTATATTTATTGATATTTTCTCTTTATGCTTTGTGATTCCAATTTAGAAACAATAATAATAGTAGTGATAATAATAATAATAAATTTTACATTTCAAGAAATGACTTGCCAGATCAATAGAGGTATCATGTACCAGGGCTGGCCCGGTGAACAGCTTTAGTAAAGAAAAGAAAATGTCAAACCTGTCAATGGGATAAAGAGAAGGAATTTCCAGAATTCCACTCAGGGGAAAAAATAAAGCACTAATTCTGCAAGTGACGCTGGGAGACATGTCTTTGTATAAGACGGTCTCGTCTCCACATAGGAAGAATCCCCATTCAGAAAAAACCCACTGGAGCTCTGTGTTTTCCAGAAGCCTTCCAGTCTCCAACCAAGAAGGACCTAGCAGCTTCCCCTCCTCCCCCGCCCCCTCCAGGTGAGTGGGTGCACTGGCGCCCCAGCTCAACAACAGCCCAGCTTCCCGGGTCCCTCTCTCCACTCCACCAGGCCCACTGCCTTCTGGCTGCCCTCCCTGGCACTCCCTACCTACTGCGCCATCTGAAGGGGTACTCAGGATATTTCTTTACTCCCTTCCCTTTAAAACTCACTCTCCCCCAAACTGCAAGCCCTTCTGAATGACCTGCAAATCTGTTCAATGTCATTAAGCTAAGGTAGGCATTTATGGCTTGGTACGCAACTTCCCCCAGGAACCTGCACAGACTGGTCAGAAGACTCTGGAGAGCTGGTGGAGGAGATGGGGCAGGGGGCACAGCCTCAATACCACTTCTCAAATCCTGCCTGGAGGGGGCTGAGGTCCCCTCCAGGGCTCTCCTAGTGGCCACCTCCTTATCCCTGCCTCTGAGTCCAGCTTGAGTCAGCTGCTTTTTTTTTTTTAACCCTAGGACCATTCCTGGAGCAGGATTTGGATTTTCCTGATGTCTATCAGCTAAAATTCAGAGTGCTGCTTATTCCCTGACTTGGCTGGAGATCACCAGCAGAATGTATCCTCACAGTAGAGCAGGTTGTTTGGCCATAGCTGTGGATGAAATAGTGGTAAGTTACATTCAATGGAGGGAGGTACTTATAAAAGGTTGGTCCATCTCTGCCTTGGGAAAAAGTGATACCTGGCTTTTGAACAAAGTCTCTTTCAATTACAATCAAGGTCATGGAAGTGTACTGAGGGCATGGGGTACACACACAGAGCACAGCAGACCCTCAGATTTAGCAGTTATAGCTTTCTATTCTTGAGGTACCCTGAGGATCCATGAGAAGTAGCAATTTCTACCTATTCAGGGTACATACTTTAATTGGTTTCTTAATGAAGCCAGTGCGTGGGGTCAGCCAGTGGGCCAATGAATGAGCTCAACCCAGTGGAGACAGTGGCGAGGTCTGGGAGAGGAATAGTTCTCAAACAGAATGCAAGTGCTTTGACCAAATTAAACACGGGAATGTGCAATGTGTTGGGGATTCAGATCTATGACAAACAAGTCCTCCAAATACTCTATTCTGCAATAAAGAAATCAAGATTTGTGCATTTTGTTTTAGCAAGTGCTGTGGCAAAAACGGAAACTTTAGCGAAAACTAAAAAGGTGGCTAACGTGCTGTAGGATGTGCCCAGGCAATATATAACTCTCAACATCTCTCTTTATATGTACATTTCTATGTCATATTAGTCATGCTATATACTTGATTACATGCATACATCAGTATATATTATTGTATATGTACTTTATTATATATGTAATAAAATATATATCAATATTATGGTTAGTATAGAGAATATCAAATTAATATATAGAGAGACACTGATATATAGAGAGATATTGAGAGTTACGTGTTGCCCTGCAGTGAATATATATTTACACATATAAATATATATATAATGAAGTATGTATGCCAAAAGTAGTTAACATGTAGCATGAGAATGTCTCTTTCTCTCATATATTAATCATACCAGATACTTTATTGTGTATATAATAAGGTATATATAATGAAGTACAATTGGCCCTTGAACAACATGGGTTTGAAGTGCATGGGTTCACTTATACATGGATTCTTTTCCAATAAATATGTACTACAGTACTACACACTCCATGGTTGGTTGAATCTGTGGGTGCGAAGGGCTGACTAAGTTATACGTGGATTTTTGCATGGAAGGTTGGCTCCCCTAACCGCTGTGTTGTTCAAGGGTCAACTGCACATATATATAATAAATATACAGTAGGATTAATACATACCATATATAGAGAGAGATGTTGGGAGTCATGTTGCTTATGTACACACATGCAATAAAGTATGTCTATGGTAAAGCTTCTAGTTGGATTAAATATATATGACGAATATTTGGTGTGATTATTTGGATATATGTATTTATATTCTATATATTATATGCATATATAGTATAATATATGTACATATAGCATATGTTTTACATAAAATCATTGGAAGTTTATGTAACTTCTTAGACTATATTTGGAGTTACTGGTCGCCTCCCAATTTTGCAACTTATTTTTACCTACTGGTTCATGCTAAACAGGGATAGAAACAACAATTACTCTTGAACCTTCAGAGTATACAAATGCAAAATCTGTCATCTTATCAGGCTAAAAAAAAGAAAATCACTATATTCATGCACTAACAGCTTCAAACAGAAGTTAATTAAATGAATGCTAATTTCCTCATCTGTTGAGAACTGTCAGGCTTTATTGCCAGAGATTAGCTGTTAAGATATATGTATATATACCCAGAACCACATCAGCTCTTCTTTGAAACGTAAATGTTCTGATTTAATGGAAAATTACTGCAGGGCACAAGTAAAAACTATAAAACAATTAAAATCATAAATCCAAATGGCAGCAATTCTCAGTGAGTCTTACAACATCAAACTGAGCAGTTGCCAATCTGGAAAGCTCTGCCCTGGGCCCAACAGGTGAGTTGGCTGGAGCTGGGGCCAGAGGAAGGCACAGGCCGCTTCCCACGGATGGCCTCCAGCAAGAACGCAAGGATGGCTGGAGTCCCTGTGGGACAGTGGCATGGTCAGCCCAGGGCTCAGGAGGTTCCAGGGCAGAGGCTGCCCACAGGTTTCTAGACAGCTTAGTTCCCTTTCATAGAAAAGACCATTTATTCAGGCATTCAAATATTTACTGAACAACTACTGTGTAACATGTACTGTTCTTGGCATAGAGGAAACAAATTCCCTGCCCTGCCCTCATGGAGCTTACATTCTAATGTGGAAATTGACCATCAATTAACATAACAATAAATAGTATGTTAAGAAATGAAAAGTGCTATGAGCATTTAGGCTGAGATGAACTCCGGTCCATGTCCTTGTTTCTTTTCCATTAAGTGACAAGTATTTATTGAGCACCTTCTAAGTGCCTGGGCCTTTGTGAAATGACTTTCAAGAGATGGAATTCTAAGACTTGGCTTCTGCCATCTGCAGGTGGAGCCAGGAGAAAACCCTAAAGACACCAGGCTGCACCTCACGTGGATGATCTTATTTAATCCTCTTCCAAATTCTCTGAAATGGGACTACCATCACTCCCATTTTATGGATGACAAAACTGAGACTTATAGAGGGTAAATATCTTGCCTAGAAGCAAGGTGGGGGTGGGAACCAAGACTTGCACCTTGCAGAGCAAAATCCTAACCACGTGTGTCTCCACTGGCTGGTGGAGACCACGTGCACTAAAGGAGCTCCTGAGAAGCTGTAAGCTCCCCGAAGAAGGAGCCACATCCGCTCCACCGTCCACATCCTCCCCAGGTCCATACTGCCTGCTCCAGTGCACGTGCCAGGAGAAGTCAGTAAACCAGACAGCCTGGTTGTTCTCTCATGCTCTCACTTCCGGATCACCCACCCAAATTTCCAGACCAGAAGGTCTTTGCGTGTGTGGTCATCCAGCCCTGACTTCCCAATAATGACATTTCATTGGCTTCTCAATCTTATTTTTAATGGTCTACCAATGATCTAGATTTGGGGCCCTTGGAAAACTGGTTAAAGACCAGTGACATAAGGATTAGGGGACATTCACCAAAACAGGGACTCTCTGCGATACCACGTAAGGATTAGTAAGGCAGAGAACCGGAGACCGAGCAGGAGAGACTGTGATGTCTCACAGATGTGAGTTTGAAGATTACTCTGGCTCTGACTTATTATCAACAAGATGTGAGGACAGTGAGTGATCCTCACTGAGCCTCAGGCCCCTTGCCTGTAAAATGGGGATAACAATAACTCATTTCAAAGGCTTACTGTCATGCTTAAAGAAGATAATAGGTGAAGAACTCATCATAGTTCCTGGCACAGGGTGGGCGCTTGACTAATATTAGTTCCAATTCCCCTTCATGAGCAATTTCCAAACCTGATCATTCAAACCACTAGTTTCTTGTTCCTCTCTAAGTGACCAAAAAATGACTGTCTGCCACACAAACAGATGCGAATGTCTGCTGGTTTTTTTTTGTTTTACACTGACTACATTTTAAGTGACACTGTAAGGGAGCAACACAATGGCAAACCACCACTGCCACCAACAGAAGGGGAAAGCAGAATGAGGAAATATAAACAGGAATTGTAGGATGGAGGCTGTGCTCTTGTTGCTCAGATCCTGTCTTAATTCGCCACTGTAGCTGACTTGTTATGGGTGGATGGGCAAGGTGCCTCGGGTGTGAATCGTGGAGGGACACGGGGCACTCACACATGGCCATTTCGGTACTCCTGTGACTCCTGAGGCAAGGGCACAAAGGTGAAGGGGCTGTGATCTGCCCACGCTGGGGTGTGCCGTGGTCATGTCTAAGAGGCCTGGCTGTGTCCGGCCTCCTTGGCCCCTGCCCATTTTCCCCATGATTTTCCAGCTTGCCTGTTGTATCTGTGACCTACCCCTTCTCTGTCCAGTAAATTCCTTTTCTGTACAAGTTAGCCAGAGCCATGCTTATTACTAAGACCCCTGACTAACCCTCCCAGTCCCAGGCCAATCTAAAAACCCTTCACTCACACAGGCTGCCCGTGAGGACAGCTGCTCGTTGTCAAACGCTTACAAACTTGGAACTATCTCAGGAGCTAGGCCAGTGTATTTTGAGAGTAGAGAGGCCCTGCCGGCCACCATACGTTCACAACTGCCTGTTGACCACCTACTCTGTGCACAGCACTGGTTGGGAGCAGAGACCAATACTGAGAAGAGCAATGAGGACAAACAATACCAAATGCATTGGTCTCCATGCTCTAAGAGAAGGTCGGGGCAAATAATAGCTACTCGGTGTATGTTGACATGACCCAGAAGCTCTCTTCCTTTAAAAAAAAAAAAAAAAGTCTATACAGCTGTTTCTCCTCGAAGTTCAAAATAAGGGATATTATTAAAACCTAGAGGAATCATCGTGCAGGACACTGTATTAAGAGATTAAGAATCTAGGGTTACTAGATTAGCAATATGGGAAGAAAATATCAATGATGAACTGTTTAAGGGCAAGGATCAATGAGTTTGAACTGAACAAACCTGAAAGCTCAATAACGAATCAAAACTGAAGCAGCAGCAGAGCTACTGGGAAGGCCCCAACCTGTACGCTTTCTGGCCCTGAACCCTTGCTTTTTCCATACTTTGCCCTTCAACTCCTAGGCTAAGGGTCTGGAGGCTTAAAATAACACAAACGGACTCTAGTTTTTAAAGCTCAATGACAACATCCATATTTCAAAGGAGCTCATCTAGGGTAAGTCTATTTTTTTTTGTTTTTGCAGTACGTGGGCCTCTCACTGTCGTGGCCTCTCCCGTTGCGGAGCACAGGCTCCAGACGCACAGGCTCAGCGGCCATGGCTCACGGGCCCAGCCGCTCCGCGGCATGTGGGATCCTCCCGGACCAGGGCACGAACCCGTGTCCCCTGCATCGGCAGGCGGACTCTCAACCACTGCGCCACCAGGGAAACCCTAGGGTAAGTCTATTAATGCTGGGCCTTAAGAAAACTGTGATGAGTTGGGAGACTGGAATTGACATATATACACTAATATGTATAAATAGATTACTAATAAGAACCTGCTGTATAAAAAAATAAAATAAAATTCAAAACAAAAAACAAAAAAACTGCAAATGAGTGAGGTGTGTCTTCACCATCCGGAGCTTTCCTCACCTCGCCCTGTCTGTCCTCAGTGGTGCCCTCTCCCTGGTCCAGGGCCTGCCGGCCTCTCTGCTCTTTCCGCTCTTCCCCACCAGCTCCCGCAAGAGGCTGCGGCAGCAGTATTCAGCCTCCAGTGTGAGTGCTCCCGGTAAGAGGGAAGGGAGCTCACATTTGTCAAACTCTTACCAAACACCAGGCTCCGTGGCAGCTTCTGTGCGGGAGACCCAAGGTCACTAAAGAGTTTCCACTGGGAAAAAAGCTTTTAATCTGACACTAAAATGGGAAATATAGATTTAAGTGTCAAGAAACGTGAAGTAAAAGGTATAAATATTGAGTGTTCGTGTTCATGTTCAGGTTTTTGCAGAAACTGTTTTCTCTGCCTGTAACACTCTTCTCCGCTCCTCACTGGTCACCACCCATCACTTCCTGCAAGAAGCTTTCATGGGTTCCTCCAATTAGGTTCACTGCTCTTCCTAAGAGATGCCAAGGTATCTGGACCTCCCCTGCCACAGTATTCGTGACAACGAAATGTGAATGCCTGTTTGCCTGTCTCCCCCACTGGGCACTAGAAGGGGACAAAGGGACCCAGTCAAGTTCACCACTTCATCTGTGCAGGACCCTGCACAGTGCCTGCGATGCTGTAAGCACTTCGTAAATGTCTGATGGCTGACTTCTTAAGAATTAACAGGCACTCAGAGGAGACCCGGAGAGAGCGCTGTGGGCTGAAGGGGGTCAGCCTCCCAGATAGCCAGCACCTTGGAGTACTAAATAAGGAAAGATCCATGAAGTAATTTTCTTCTGAAAACTTAGTGTTGCCTGTGCCACCGCTTGGACGGCTGTGGCTAAAAGAACACCGCCTAACCCCACACTACGAGAGCCAACCTGCTGGGCTATTAGCACCCTGGCTTGGCGGCCCCAACCCTGTTGCTTACGTTCGCCCTGCTGTTTGCACAGATTAACTTGCCTTAAATAAGTTTTAATCATTTTAAACAAGCACTTCACTTAGATACAATGGAGACACTTACAACTTGATTTTGATTCACACTCCATTTTGTTAGGGTAGTAATTATGTACGGAATGGACTCTGATTTTCATGCTTATTTAATCCTAATGTGAATTAGGAATGACTCACTGCCATAGGCTGCGACATTTGTTTTTCTCAGAGGGTGCTTACTTACGTACCTACTAAGTATTCTCGCACTGTTAATTTTTTTTTTTTTAAGGTACCTATTTACTGGCATGGGTGAACTTAGGAGAAGGGAATTACTCCAAGACACTAAAAAGTAGAAAAATTCCATCAGTTAGTTGTATTTGGCTAGATGAAGTCAATGACAAGTTCATTTCCCTCCTGATGATACACAGTTAACCACATCTAGGAAATTGACATTCTGTCCCCCCCCACCCCCTTTAAGCCCTGCATGGTAAGAGCCAAACTCTGGCATGATTTACCAACTTCAGAAAAGATTCCTCTGTTCCAGATAAATTGATTCCTGTAAACTCAAACTTTTTTAAACTCAGTCATCGCTACCTAAAAATGTTCACCAAAAGTCACTGTTCTGTTCACTTGTTGGCTGGTTCCAAAGAACTTTCTAGAAGAGCACAGTACATCAGAAACCAAGCAATCCTCTTTGTCAACCCCATGATGGGGACCATGCCTATGTTTCCTATTAGAATTTGGATCCCTGAGTTCTATGGAATGTGTGAACTGTGGTACAGGTCATCAATTCATTTTCCCAACTACTCTTTCCAAAGACATTTTTACTAACATTTAGATAAATACAAATGCGAATCAATTACATTCCAGTTTTCTAAAGTTTGTGTACATATATATAACTAAAGCATGGCAGTGAAGAATTCGAGAAATTGCTACAGGGAGAAAGTATTGGGCAATCAGTGGCTAAAGCAGGCAAGACAAATAATTACCAAAGTATCTTATTTGTGCCCCAGTGAGAGAATCCAAGTGTGACATCCCTTTTTCCAGAAAAGACTTAACTGTGTGTAAGGGGTTCTTTTCAAGACTCACCATATTTACCCATTATGTGGAGGCTGCTAGTAGAGAAATAGTTTTAATTGTTCAGGGTCACCTAACATTATATAAACATGCAACAAAACCATCCTTATCATTTACCACATGGACTATGTAAAGATCTTTGTTAGATACAGTGGAAGATCAGAGAGAGATAAGACTTGTTCCCAGTCCTTAAAGAGTTTATAGTGTGTCAAAGTTGTATCAATGAGTGAGGTACTTGGTCCTATGAATATGACCTCTTTCCTCTACCCAGAGGCCCTAACATAAATGTAGAGCTGTGGATTTACATGCTCAATTTTTTTTGACACAAGTAGGGGTTTCCAGCTGGGGAGTGAACATGGAATTACAGACTAGTGTCATAGGTACTGATCAAATAAGATTTCATAGAGGAGGAGGGACTTGATTCTATTAATATCAGCTGATTAGATTGAACTATTCCTTAAGAGGAAATTCTTCCTAGAAGGTTATTTATTCATACTCCTTATGATATCTCAGAAGGCAGCAATTCCATTTTAATTAGAAATGAGAATAGTGTCCACTGCGTGATGCTAACAAACGTTTCTTCCTATACAAGCAAACATTTAAAATCACTTTTCAAACTGGGAAGACTTGACGAAATCGCTTGACTACTGTCAGGTGCCTGAACTCAGCCGTGCTTGAGTTTGCTTCCCTTTCCATCAGCATGTGCCTCATAAACATTGGTCTCTTTGTTCATTGTTGGAAGCTTCATTATTCTGTGCTTGGAAAGGCACTAATCCTTACAACCTAAGAGGGCTGAAGAAGGACTAAAATACAATGTAATGTAAAAACCAATACATTTGTTTTTGATCTATGTGATACAAAACAGAAGTCCTGAATAAAAAAAAAAATCCCACAAGGACTCAGAGGCAAAAAATATACAAATCAGTTTTCACTGCAAAGTAAAGGAGCTGCTACAGTGGAGGATTACTGGACTGAATGTCAATATTATGACATAGTGTGAATGTGTTTGGTGTTTGGTAATTGCAATCATTGTTGCTTTTGTTGCGGTCATCCGCTTACAATGCTTGGTGTCAGTTTATTTATCTCTTGTAAAAATAAAATACAGTGTGTGTGCGTGTGAGTTGTGAAAAAAAAACCATATACACACTACTAAATCTAAAATAGATTAACTAAAAACAAACAAACAAAAAAACCCCCAGAATTCTTCAGGATCCTAAACAGTAAACAAGAGAGAAATCATTTCATTCCCCCAAGAGAAGTAATTCCTTGCCTTTTGACCCCCTCCCCCAATTCTTTTATCCTCATTATCTCACTGAACCTTATTCTAGTCTCACTACTTCCCAGTAACTGTTCCACAATCGGAGGAATAGTTTAAGACATTAAAGTGTGTGACTTGCTTATCGTTTTACTCTGAGTTTCCTTTGAGCAGTGTGTTGACAAAAAAAGGGGAGTGGGGGCTCGAGTATTTTCCTCTGTAAAGCTTTTCCTTTCCTTGTATTTGCACATTTTTGTTAGTGAACTTGAGTAAACTTATTTCTTGAATTTAAACATATATTACAGAGAGAGGTTTCAGACTCTGACCACTGGGCAGTAAATGTTGCCACAATAACCAACGGCAAGGCGGTCTGGCCAAGTTTTCTAGAATCTCTTCTCCAGCTTTACTAGGGAATACTGAACTCAATTTTATAGGAAAAATAATTCGGCTTTGCTAGCTTTTCTAAGTATAACGGAGGCGAACGCTTGTTGGCACAATGCTAAAGAATACAGACTACGGTATCAGATACAGCAAGGTTCCAATGCTGCTCTCCTACTTCCTGGTTCTGGAAACTTCTTGCTTCCTGTTACAACCTGAAGTCTCAGTTTCTTCATCTGTAAAATGGGGACAATACGATCTACCTCACAGGCTGTGTTCCCAGGGGTTAAATGAAAGAACAGATGGAAAAACACTTATTGCCGGGCACAATTTAACTCCTCAATAATTATTATTAATAATTTTCAAAGTGAGGAGCTTCACATACCAACCCAGACTTGGGCAAGGTCAGAGGGATACAATGAGGGCTACTTAGGGTATTTTAGCACTGAGGTCAGTTTTAAAGAGACCTAAATATAAAACTTATTTATGGTCAGAACGGTGCTTACCCCTGGGGTGGGGGTTGGTAGTGACTTGAAGGGGCATCAGCCTGCTGGGATGCCAGAAACAGACTCTACCTCAGTCTGGGTTACACAGGTGTACATTCATGTAAAAACCTGTTAACCTCTGAGAACTGTGGGCCTATTATACCTCACCAAGAAAAAAGAAATAGAAAGGAAGGAAGGGAGGCAGAGAGGAAGGAAGAAAGGGAGGAAGGGAGGCAAAGAGGGAGGGAGGGAGAAAAAAGAGGGAAAAAAAGGGGGGACGGGCATAAATGATGTTTCCTGTAGTCTACTTTGCTCTTTTTAAGCCACCCACAAACCCAGTTCGGGAGAGGCCTATTCAGTGAATGAGCTGACTGACCGGAAAGAATTGTGCTCTCTCCTCCATGATCAGATCCTAACTCCTGTTCCGAGGCATTCGTGAGCATCTTTTTTGGTCTGTATTTAGATGTGTGAGGCCATGGGGGTAAGTGTTCAGAAACTGCATGCTGGTCTGTCTTCAGTCTGAACGTGCCTGCTGACATGTGCCGAACACCTAGTGCCATATGAGCCTCCTACTGAAACTGCTAAGCCTGACCATCATCCCAGAATTTCCCATCGACAAATCGGCCAACATTTTCTAGCCATCCCCTACAAGCCCAGTATCCTTCCAGGTCCTGTGAACTCCCTGTGGGCACCCATACCGTCTCAGAGCCCACTATGCTATGCTGTACAGACTGGGCAGGTATTTGCAGGCATCCACCTGTGGGTGTCAAAGTCAGGGAGTGCCTGCCCTGGGCACCCTGGTGTCAGAGAGAACAGACCCAGGAGAACTTCTCTCAGTGTGCAAGGTGAGGCCCGTCCCAGGGCACGGGGAGGGTGCCTCCTCAGTCTGGTCTCATGCCATAAAATGTTCAAGACAGTCTGGTCCAAAGAGCCATAAACAAGGCAATGTCTACCTTACGATGGGCGCACCGAAGTGGAAATGAAAATTGGCTGCCTGCGTATTCTTAATCCTTTTAATCCCAAGAACGCCAAACCATTACTGGCATAAACTTCCCCATAAAAGACACTGAAAGAGTGGGGTAACGTGAAGGTGCTCTGGTTCGATTGAGTTGTGATGGTAAAATGACTTTTGTGAAAATTTGTTTTTGAAAGAAAATTTATCTGGAGAGGAGTGGCTTTGGTTTGGAGATGGATATCGCCACATGTTCACGTGAAACGTGCAGGAGAATCACCGAGGTGGGAAGCTGATTTTAATACATTAATAAGAAAAGATATTAAGACTATGCTAGTTTTTATAACACGAATAGATTAAATATCTTTCTTGATTTACCATTTACCAAAAAACAAAAAAACGAAAAAAAATCCCCAACCCAACAACCTCTGGTTTTTCAAACATGGGTGGTACCCTTTGAAAGAAAAGCCAATACAGTCTAAGAAGTTAAATTGTAGAACCTTGTTGAGTGGAGAAAAGGGAGAGGAAATGCCTTCCTCTGTCTTCAAAAGGGTTCAAAAAGCCTGACCTGCTTTCTTCAGGGTCTGAAAAGCCTGCCATTCTGGCTGTACCCCACTTAAGCTGCATAAACCTCACCAGCCCAAGCAAGGGTCCTGTTAACTCATGACCTCTCCGAGCCTTAGAGCTGCATAATCATAGCACTCTGGGACAGGTTTGTCATCCTCGTGCTACTGACAGCCCTGCGCACGGCAGGATGTTTAGCAGCACCCTCGGCCTCCAGCCACTAGATGCCAGCAACAGGGCCCCCTCCCCAGCTGCAACAACCCAAAGTGACTCCAGACATTGTCAAATGTCCCCTGGAGGCAGAAGCACCAGCTGAGAACCACTGTGCCAGAGGAGCAGCAGGGATCGGCTGCTCTAATCTCATCAGAGGTGAAGAAACTATGGCCAGTGACAGTGTTCCCAGCCTGAGTTCGGTGCTTTTCCTCCTAAGCTGCTGTGGAAAAGCAAATCCTCCTTTTTGCCTGAGCACCATGCTAAGGAACTGAGCTTCGTAACCCTGTTGTCTAGAATGACAACACCTCTTGGAGCCTCATGGCCCTACCCACGAATCACAGCATCTCCTGGGCAGTGCCCCAGTGAGTTTCTCATCCGCAAAATCCCAGGGTACCCCCAAATGAAAGCCAGGGGAATCCACAAATTCCCTGGTAGCATTTTAAAACACACTGTAACTATAGATTTCCCCCGTTCGATCCGATTTCCAGCCACAGAAATTGTGAATCCTAAAGCCAAAATTAAGATATCTTAACTGAATTCCACTAACAGACTGGGTGGGATGTTGCTTGCTAGCTCCTGGTTAGTGAGAATCTAGCTCTCTCTCTGCTCCTGGAATAGTGTGTGTCTCTTAGTCCATTGGCTCAGAAGGTCTCACTGCAGTAGTCTTCAATTTGCTAAAAAGTGATGGTTTCTAGGAAAAGAAATTGCTGGAAACAGTATTACCTCTCCTAGCACTAATGTAAATCACACTGCAAAACCAGGCACTACACTAAAAAAAACTAAATTCATCCTGGTCAGCCTAGAGAGATTAGAAATTGGAGGAAATTCAGAAAACATGAGCCCCCAGGACCAATAAACCATATTTAGAACCATCTGAATGTATTTTATATTTACAGGAATTTTATTTATGATAAGAATTTAAATGTCTTCTTTGCCCTGCCCTCCCCCTTCTTCATAAAGATTAAATGACATCATTTAGCTAAAGTAAAGAATGCCCTAAAAAGAACTAATAGGCCAAGCTGTTGCTACCGTTTAGGAAAGGGAAAAAAAAAAAAAGAGGCAAAACCAAACCAAACCTAACAAACCCTGTTTTTTTCTCCTTCACAAAAATAACAGAAGGAAAGCTGCTACTGTAATCAGCAGTGATTGCAGGCATTTCCTGTATTTTTATATCAAGCTGGTTGTTTTTTTTCCATTACATACCCAGTGAACTCCATTTAGGTCAAGACTAGAGAAAAACAGGACCAATTATGCCTCCAAACCTACAAATCTGCCTACTTAACGCTGCTAATTTTATTGTGTTGACTCCATGGGTCCAAGGAGCTAGTGAAAGGAAAATCTCCATCCACTCTCCTCCTCCAGTCCTATCCCAGGCTGGGATTCGATCCGGTTGTTAAAATCAGAGGGTCTTGGGTCAAAAATCTGCTTTCTCAGAAGTTCCCGGGCTCCCTGGGGCCCATGTTCCAGGCCTACCTTTGGACAGGTCAATGCCTGAACCTCCAGGTCCATCGCTCTTGTCCATCACTAGAATCTTCATTTTCATGTTTTATCTTCAAGAAGGGCAAGAAGGTCTTCTTCCATATGCCTCACCTTGCATCTCTTTGGCTTTAAGTCAATTTCTTCCTGATTTGTCTTCTCTGGTTACAAGATTGCATTAGGAGCTTCCTTAGTGAAGTCAGTCATAATGCAGTAATAATTAAACAGCCTCATCGCCATTTTTCTTTTTTGTTACTTCAAGGCGTTCCATGAATGGGATACTGTACTGTGTCTCTGCTTCCCCCCGCCTAATTTTAATATCTTGCTTATAATACCATACACACACCGGGTTTTGCAGTCAACACAGTGTTTTCATAGCTGCCAGTATCTATTCTCTCTTTCAAATCTTCTGAAAAGCGGCGAAAACCTTCTTACCCAACTTGAGATCGTTATAAAAAGGTGACAAGCTCTTTGGTCAACCTTGGGCACTCTCTCTTTCCCCACCCTGTCCCCTAACTCCCCAAAGGCCCACTCTCCTTTGTTTGCGCAATTTCAGGTAAGTTTTCTTCTTGGCAATGCCTCTCAGGCCCAGGTTAAACAAATTACTTCATCGTCTTAAGTGACGAGGCCACAGAGGAGTCTTTCCCGTTGACAATCCCACAAAAGTGTCCTAAGGTGGTTTTTCAAGATATTTCCCCCTAAGCTGTACCTATAAAGTTACTTGACTCTCTGACAGTTTATTCTTCAATTGTCTATGCTACTTAACACTTTTTCTTATTGTTCATATTAATTCCATTATCTGATGTAACAGTCAATTTCATAGACTATTAGAGCTGGGATGGACCTTCAAGGTAAATAAAGGCCATTCTGGAATAGTTTTATGGGATTAAGGATTAGAAATGTGTTTTCCTAGCCTTTCTGCAGTTACCTCAGACGACCCCACACTTCAAGTACAATTGTACTTTCAAGTCAAAACCTGACATATTCAGAATCAACCTTGCAACCAATTGACTAATGTTTAGTGATTACCTACCATGTACTTGGCTCCACATTAAGGTATTATAAGAGAATATAATAACAATAAACAATTACTAAAGCCTTTCCTATGTGTTTTTCAAGCATTACCTCATTTAACAGTCACAAAAATCATGTTATCCCAGGATTTAAATGAGGACATTGAAGGTCAGAAGGGAAGAAGAACTGGCCAGCATGCAGAGCCAGGATCCCATCACCCCAGGTATGTCTGGCCGACAGGTGTGTAATCACCCAGCCATGCTGCTGCATGTTGGGTTCCCTGGAGGTTACTGTGGAAAGGACTGAGGCTGCTGCCTCTGCCCACTTGCTTCCTGGACCATATGCAGAATGTCTTTCAGAATCCATCATTTCACAGCCACTCAGAGAAATCAGGGCTTTTCCATCACAGGCACACATTATTTTTGGTACAAAATGATGTTCAGAAACCAGATTTGTCTCCAAAGGAGGATGATTAGACACAAAAGAGGCTATATTCAAAGTAAAATCTAGAGAGGAGTATAAAAATATTCAAAGGAAAAGCTGTATTTTTGCCTGAGAATAAAGTCTCCCAGGAGGACTCTTTTAAAGCAGATGATAATACTCATTTGGATGTGTAAACTCTGCTGTGTTTGCTTAAAAAAAAAAAAAATCAGTCTATTTCCTTATGGCAGAATTGAGAAACTCCCAGCCCCTGAAGCCCTCACATGCTTTCTGGAAGAGCTAATTTGACAGGATTCTATAGCCCTTTTGGATATTCCATTGCTGGTTTTTTGTTTTGTTTTGTTTTTTTCTCACTTTCCTTCAAACATTAAATTGGGCTCTTAGCTAATAAAGATAAAATCCTTTGTTTCATGTTCCTTCTTCTATGAAATTTGACCTATAATTTTCTTTACTGCTGGCTTCCTTTTAAGCAACAGCAAGAAAAACCACCACAAGATTCTTTAGACTCTCCAAGTGAAAGGTCTTTCTGCTACCCATGCTTTCGTTTTCCCCTCCAAATCTAACTATCGAAGCATGCCCTCTTTTTGCTACTCTTTCTCCTTCCTCTAATTTCACTGTAGGATGTTTGTGTGATAACACAAAGTATTTGTCCTTCTCTGTCTGACTTATTTCACTAAGTATAATACCCTTCAGGTCCATCCATGTGGTTGGCAATGGCAGAATTTCATTATTTTCTATAACTGAGTAGTATTCCATTGTATACATATACCCCATCTTCTTTATCCTTTCATGTGTTGATGGACACTTAGGTTGCTTCCATATATTGGCTATGGTAGATAATGCTGCTATGAATATGGGAGTGCATATATCTTTTTGAATGACTGTTTTTGTTTTCTTCCACTGGTTTCTGCTAAGGGTAAATGGAGGTGGGGGGGGTGGGAGGAACACCATCAGAATATCCCCGCCTTCTTATTTCATAATTGTTCCAAGGTGTCAACAGCACTGGGTCACCAGCAGCTCGCCAATCGCCTTTCACATTTTTCATCATCATCTTATTTTATTTGAAACTAGGATGAAAGCGTACAGGCAAGAGTTGCTGAATTGCTTATTACGCTGGATGTTTTAGATTAGAATCCAAGACTTTTCCTGTAGGTTGTAGCTGCCAAGCAGTTCATATCCACGTGCATACGCTGTTCTCTGAGAAGTTCTAAAAGGCAACTCTCATTTGACATCCTCCGTCTGCAGGAATGTGCCCACCTGCCAAACAGGGATATCCTCCCTGAAGTAGGCTTACCTCATATACAGCCCAATGCTGAGCACCTTGGAGGACCCGAGAGGAGGAGAGGTCATGTTCCCAGACCTCCAAGGGCTAACAATTTAAATTGGGAGACAAGACTAACAAAAGTGAAACATTTTGAGACTGAGCAAGCACTACGTCCCTACCCGCAGTCTGAAATCCCATAAGTCACTGTACAAATAAATACTCATTCACCTTTTGGGGAACTCTCACCCCAATCCCCCTGCCCCTGCAATATTACAAAGCAAGTTCTCTCTTTCTGTAACTTTAGGCCTTTGGTTCCTAATAGTAAGGAATTTTGTTTGTCTTATATTGAAAAGAAAAGCAAAGATGAAAACTTATATACAAAGATAAAAGAAAAGAAGGCAAATGATGGGAAAACTCTCTCTGAGCTGCATTCCCCAGCGTACCCTCTGTAATGGGGTACTAATTACAGAGGGGTAAAGGAGCCTGTGTCTTATTCTAAGAAGGTTCTAAATATAACTCTGTATCTTGCTTCCATCAGAAACACTGATTTATAATTTAGACAAACACACAAATAGAACCCAGTAGCTTTGAAGCAAGCACTGATGGACACATAGATAGCTCCCAAATCTGGCTTCATGCCTGCAGAGTTATACCTCTCATTGATGGCTGGTACCGTGTTGTATGCACACAAATTCGCCTTTGACAATAAAGGGTCCTCACTGGAGAATTCCATGACATCTGCAGGAAAGTGGGGCTTCTGGATTCCTTACACCCCTCTGCTTATTCTTCTAGCCATGTGCTTAGCAGCTCAAGTCTCTGGACAAGACACACTGGGTGGACGTTTTTCACTGGGTTTGGGGTCTAACGATATGAGTATTTCTTTGTGCAAAAAATAAGTTAGGTTTTCAGACCCTCACAAACAGCACATACCTCCACTACCTCACAGGAACCTGGAAAGGATGGGAAACAGAGTCTAAAAACAGACCTGTCAGTGGAAGCTTGCAAGGTTGGGGGCGAAAATCCAAGGTGACTCACTCAGTTTGAAAACTTTGTTCTGCTTTGGGTAGTTGACAACTTGTGAAATAATACGCCCCTGACCCCTTACCAAGGATTGATATAACCTTACAGTGCTTAGGACTGAGGCTTGAGTTCCGCTGTGGTCCAGGTGGGACACGGCATGGAGAAATTCTCCAAGGGTGTCATTCACGTGGAGGCTGACTCAGGACAGACTGGAAGCTTTGTGGAACTGTCACTGACTTTCCTCAGCAGCCCAGCCCAATGGGACAGGATTTCCTGGGATCTTCTAGAACATATAATCTTGGAAAAAGGGATTCCCAAATATATATTATTGAGGCCTAAAATCCTTTTTCTCCAAATCCTGCCCTTTTCTTGGTTTGGGTAATCCAGATAATTGCTCTAAGTCATACTGGTTTTTTCTTTTTAAACTCACATCAGTACATCACAAAATTCTCACTGAATCATAAAGCACAGCAAAGTATCTGTCTTGAGGTTAAGAATTCCAGATCCTTCTAGAAGCCTTGGGCTCTGGAAGGGCACTACTGTTTCCAGCCATGTTGGCCAGGCGAGGCCCGGCTTCTGGGAAAGTTGCAGCCTTGACTCAGAAAAACCATGAACAAAGTCCCCTGACCACACAAAACTAAACAGACACAGAAATTTCCTCTAGGCAGGACTAGCTCTGCCCATGTTCAGTTTGATGCTGTCCAACACACCCCCACCACCATAAAAGAGAGCCAAGCACTATAGGATTCTTCTGTCAATGTGCATCTCCTGCTCATCTGGGTCTAGAGGCCCAGCCTGGTGTTGTTCAGACACTAAAAATGTGTCTGGGGAGTGAAGAGAGAGCGCGGTGGGTGATCCATTCCCATTAAACCCAAACTGCAGATTCGGGAAACAAAATTAAGGAAGCAAAGGAAAATGAATAAATAGCATTATCTAGAATATTCTTGAGGAGAAAACTGCAGAGATGAAGCACAGTCACCCACCTGGTGTCCCCACAACAGCCAGGACCAACGAATACACAGCCGGTGTTCCTTCAGGATGAACTGCCTTATGATGGATGTGAGAAGGGTGGCTGCCGTCATGTTGCCCCTGCTGTGCCTGCATCCGTCAGGAATCTCTTTTTGCGTTAAAGCTGAGCCTCTCCAGGGCTAAGAGGGAACCTCCTATGTGAGGCATGCTAGGAAGGAGCCCCACCCCCTTTCCCCACTGCCAAATCTACCTGGAGAGATTGGTCCCTATGGTTCAAGGCATTTCCCCTGCTGATGTTTAAATTCTTCTATGCACCCATCAGGTCCTGCCTAGAGTTTCCAGCTCAAAAAGGGATACTGAGGCACAGTAGCATCTTATTTAGAGAAAGAGGATGACAACTGATAATAATTATAGCTATGATTTGGGCGCCTGCTATGTCCTGACCACATTCTGTAAGGAAGGTATTAATATATACATTTTATAAGTAAGGAAACTGAGACTTAGAGAGGTTAAGAAATTTCTCAAGGTCATGCATCTGTAAGTGATGAATCTGGGATTCAAATATGGGGCTGTCTGACCTCAGAGTTCTGTGTTTGACTGTGGACTACAGAACAAACAGGCCAAGAGAACATATTTGCAGTAAGGGACCACAAAAAACCTCAGTGCAGAACCATATGCCTATGTATTTAGGGCAATTATTCTCAACTGTGATACAGTGATGGAACTGGGGTGTCTAGGTCAGCTGTGAGGTCTACAAAGTAACTGGGTAGGACTAATATAATAATTATGGTAATGGTTAATACCTAGTGCTCACTGCCATACCAAATACTGCACCAAGTACTTTGATGCACAGCCCTATTTAAGCTCTACAACCTCCTTATAGGGGGCGGGGTACTATGACCATGGTTCATCGAGTCTAGAACACACTTTTTAAAAAATTCTTTTTTACATTTTAACAATTTCGAAGTTAAGATGCATCTTACAATTACAACTGGCAATTTTTTTTTAAGTAAGAAAGCAACAGAAAAAGTGGGGGGAGGAAACAAAGAACAAACGTAATGAGTAAAAAGTAGTTACAAAAATAGTAGATATCAATCCAACGCTATCAATAATCACTTTCCAGGTGAATGCTCTAAATACACCAATTAAAAGACAGAGATTGTCAGAGTGGATTAAGAAACAAACAGGGCTTCTCTGGTGGTGCAGTGGTTAAGAATCTGCCTGCCAATGAAGGGGACACGGGTTCGAGCCCTGGTCTGGGAAGATCCCACATGCCACGGAGCAACTAAGCCCGTGTGCCACAACTACTGAGCCTGCGCTCTAGAGCCCGTGAGCCACAACTACTGAAGCCTGCACGCCTAGAGCCCCTGCTCCACAATGAGAGGAGCCACCGCAAGGAGAAGCCCGCGCACCACAACAAAGAGTAGCCCCTGCTCAACGCAACTAGAGAAAGCCTGTGTGCAGCAACAAAGACCCAATGCAGCCAAAAATAAAAAATAAATAAAAAATTAAAAAAAACCAAGACCCAACTATATTTTGTCTATAAGAAACACACACTGAATAATAAAGATTCAGATAGATTAAAAGTAAAAGGATGGAGAAAGAAATACCAAGCTGACACTAATCAAAAGAAAGCTGGACGACCTATATTAACTTCGGACAAAGCAGACTTCACAGTAAGGAAAATTATCAGGAATAAGGTACATTACATAATGATGAAGGGGTCAATTCTTCAAGATGATCTAAAAATCCTAAACAGGTATGTACTGAACAAGAGAGTGTCTAAATAGAGGCAAAAACTGATAGAACTCAAAACCACAATTAGATATGCATCACATCCACTTGGATATATAATCGAAAAGGACAGACAATAACAAGTGTTGGTGAAGATGTGGAGTGACTGGAATCTTCATAGGTTGCCGGTGGGAATGTAAAATGATGCAGTCACTTTGGAAAACAGCTTGACAGTTCTTCAAAAAGTTAAGCCATCTGACCCAGCAATTCTACTCCTAGGTAGATAAATGAAAACGTTATGTCCACTCAGACTTGTACAGTAATATTAATAGCAGCAGGTGGACAAGCCAAAGGCCCATCAACTGATGAATGAATAAACAAAATGTGGTATACCCACACGACAAAACAGTATTCAGCCACGAAAAGGAATGAAGCATTGATACATGCTACGATACTGATGAACCTTGAAAACATGCTAAGTAAAAGAAGCCAGTTACAAGACATCACATGTTGTATAATTCTATGTATATGTAATGCCCAGAATAGGCAAATCTATAGAGAAAGTAGATAAGTGGTTGCCTAGGGCTGGGAGTGAGGGTGGGAGAGGACTGGGGGTTGATGGTTAAAAGAAATAGAGTTTCTTTTTGGAGTGATGAAAATATTTTGGTGATGATTGCACGACTGTCTGAATATGCTAAAAGCCACTGATTTGTATACTTTCAGCGGATGAATTGTATGGTATGTGAATTAAATTGGAATAAAACTGTTAGAAAAAAGATGATTGAACTGAAAGGAGAAATGCACAAATGCCCTTTTTCAGTGATACACCAAACAGGCAGAAAACCAAGAGGGGTAATAGTTGACCCGAACAGCACTGCCCAACTTAATCTACAGATTTCATTTTACAGTGGGGTACCGGTAAATATTTAACAATAGCTTTCCAGGGGAAACAAACTTTGATCTGTAGCATTTGCTGAGTTCCATGGTACAAATACTCCCACCATGGCTGACATCGACCTACCAACAAAATGTCACTGGCCACGGAGCTGGGAAGAGATGTGCATAGCTTTCCTCCTTTGGTGCCGGCTCACAAATCAGATTGCTAAATCCTCAGGAGCGTCGTGAGCTGATTGTGAAACGTGGGTCGCTTGAAGTTTCCCCCGGAGGGAATATTTACACCATGGAAATCAGCTACAAACCAGGTGCTTCTGTTTGTTTATTTGGAGTCAGTTTATCAGCCCACACTATCAAAAAACCCCAGAGCCCCCACCAGTGGTTCTGTCTGCATCATCAAGAGGCTGAATGACCTTGGACGAGTCATTCCACCTCCCTAATTTATTCATCTATAGAAGATGGCGTTGGAGTAGCTGACCCCCAAGTTTACTCACACCTCTAAAATTCTATTAAATAGTAGGCCCTTCTTCCACAATGCCCACATATAACACAACCTAACAGCACAACAGTGTGCAGTCACGTGACTTCGGACAGTCATTCTGTGGCCCCTCAGGATGGGGTCTGTGGTCTCCCCTCAAGCCTCACTGCTCACCAAGCCTCCCTTTGTGCTTTGAGATCCAGGCATGTAGAAATTCTTTAGACCCACAGACCCCTTTGGCATCCCGCCTGCCCAAGCCTTCACACATCCTGATCCCACTCCTTGGTACACTCTCCCATGACCTCTTCCTCTGGCCAACTCTTACCCCATTGGGCCTCTTTGGGAGAGGTCAATTCCCCCAGAAAGCCTTCCTTGATTTTCCCCATCCAGCTGAGGTATCTGTGCTATGTAGTTCCCTGGCACCCTATCCTTTCCCTATCACCATCCTTATCAGTGTTTTATTGTTATTGTTCATTTTATTGCCTGGCATCCCCACCCAACCTTAAGTGCCAAGAGGGCAGAGAGTGTGTGTCTTTTCCTTTTCATGGTATCTCCAAGGCCTACACCTGATACACCAACGGGGCTTACACAGTCATTGCTGACTGAATAAATGAGCATCTGCTTAAACACACAGCTTCTGAACAACAGAGCGGTACTCTTCAAGAAACGGTACAAACCCAAACTGAAATCCCTTTTGGATGAATGCTTTTGCATTAGCATATTTCCAACAATGGAGGGAATTACATCTGAGAGATTTCCCACTTCAGAGAAGGTTCTGAATCCTGGGGAGTGAGATTCTCAATCTTGACGGGACCATGACTTTCTAAGCAAACAGCCCTGCTCCTCAGACAGGAACTCTTGCCCATATGGTGGGTTATGGCCCTTGGAGGAAGCTCTGCTCACTACAGGGATAAACACTTAACTTGGCAGCATCAGACCCTTGAGAAGCCATTTGTTTTGATTAAGAGGGGGGACTGTGGATACACTGGAGTCGGGGATCCACAGAGGGTAATCTGACATTCAGAGCACAGAGCATGAGACCACCTGTCAACCAAGTCTCACGTTCCAGGACCTCTAAACTCTCCAGAAGGCACCAGGCAGTTAAATACAGTTACCTCTGGAGCCTCACTGAGGTCATCTGCAGATGCCATTTTTTGAGATTCATTTTCAGAGTCTGTTCAAGGGATTCCCAGACCAACAACCTTAGGCTCACAGAGCAAGATCCTCCAATGCAGCCGTCATGTACAGAGCCGAGGTGCAGAGAGGAGAAGTAATTTGCCTGAGGTCACCCAACTGAGGCAAAGCTTTATCAGATTCCTGGCCCCACGTTCCTTCTACTGCAGCACTTCATCAGCCAGACACTGCGAAGAATAAAAAGACTGTGGAATGGGGCAGTGCACACAGAAAGGAAGCCCAGGAAAAGGTGGGTCCAGCGAGAAGTCCATCAGAAAGCGCATCCCTGTGGCCAAATATATTTAGAAAGTCCCCCTACCTCCCTGGAGGTGTTTTGCTTGATCCATTTGAATAGGTTGGCCATGAACTCAAGGGCGATTAGATTCAACCGTAAGTTCAGCATAACCCGCAGAAGCTCTACAAGATCATTCCACCAAGAAACAGTTGTCAGTACAATGTGAGAAATGCTAGAATATAATGGAGTAGATGCAGCGTTAAAGGGAGGAAGAAAGGACCAACTTTGCTTGAAAGGGCCAGGGGAAGATGAACTGAAGCTGAATCTTAAAGGATGGGAAAGAGTGAGAAAAAATAAAAAGTGAAAAAGAAGGTCTGGTATTCTAGGAAAATGTACGGTATTCCTAGGCAAAGAGAGGAGTTGATGTTGGGACCTGGGTGATAAATGCACAGTGTGTGTGGCTGTGTTGATGAGGACACCTCCCAGGGAGGAGCCCGGTGGGAGAAGCACTTGGGAAGGCAGGGTGGGTGGGAAGAGACCTGTGTGCAAATCCTGGAGAAGAAGTTAGTGAGAGGGTCAGCTTGGGGATGGCTTCAGGTAAGAGGTGGAAGAGTCTGGACAATATCCTGAGACAACACGGAGTCACTGCAGACTTCTGAGCAAGAAGGTGCCCCAACTCCTTATTTTATGATAGTTAATCTGTAGGAATGGTGGGAGAAGAGACCCAGAAGCAAGGAGAGAGACGGTGGCAACAACCACCAGGATTAATCCATCAGCCTGTTACCACATGACCAAAGAGAGAAACAAAGCTAATTAACTGTGGCCCCTAACGCTTCCATGGGCTGAGGAGCGGCCCCAACAGCCCGAGTCATCTTGGACTCAGCCAGGGCTGAGTCCGCGGGATCCACTCAGACGTTCACACAGACTCTGCTTACCCCGTGGCAAAGCTGCCCATTGTTTGCTAAAACAATTCCCATTTTTTGCAGTTCAATCATTAGCCAAAGGCATTGAAGAAACACAATCTTAAGACTCAGCCCAGGAGAATTCAGGCTCTACTGTTGAATACACTGCAGTAATACATGTTCCAAGATGTCTACTTTCTATAGAACACTGCATGGTCATAAAAGCTACATAGACCAAATTCTGCTTCATAATACAGGTCCAAAGTCCTCAAACTAGCTTTTGTTTGGGAGACTCTAACCTGACAAGGTGTTTTCATCAGTTTGCCAGCTAGCAAGATACATTCATGGTAAACTTTTTGAGATGGACAAAGTGAATCTGACCAACTGTCTGCTCAGCCTCTTGTGAAATAGAATCACGATGGCAATAGCAGCAGCGAGCATTCGGTGAGTGTTTACTCTGTACCCGACACAATCGTAATGATTTTACACATATTGACATGTATTTGATTCTCACAATCTCTCTTTGAGGGAGGTAATTTTACAGATGAAGAAACTGAGGGTTAGAGAAGTAAGTCCCTTGCTGAAGGTCACATACCTAATAAGAAGTGGAGACAAGAATTTGAGCCAGGAGTCCTTACCCACTACAACGGGTTCTCAGCTCTGTGGTAGGTATAATGAGAGACACAAAAGTAGATGACAGGGTCCCTGATCATTTTCTCTCTGAATACACACTATTAGCTGAAACACTCAGACACATTTAATCAGGAATTTCCCTCTGGTTCCAAACTTCCTGTTTGCTCTGCGCCTCCAATGTCAACGGAGTCAGCATTCTACTTCTGATCTGGTCGGCAATAACATGGCTTCCTCAGAAGAATATAAACTTGGCTTTCATCCCAACCAGCTCAGGCTCTGCTCTCTCTTCCCCTCCCCTTTATCATGTCACAACGACTTCACCCTACACTGTCATTGGCAGGTGAAACTGCACGAAAGGAGTTTGGGGTGAAGATGGTCTCACCTCTAAGTAAACCTAGACCCACAAAAAAGTGACTGCCCCTGAAACCCCACAATTACACTTAGTATTCCTTTATCAGGAGACAAGCCCTTCAATTATACAACACGGTAGAGGGACCAAATGACTCTCATTACCAAAATGCACATTTTTGAAGTCAGCTTTTTTGCTGAAGGTGGTCATGTAGGGAGTGGGGGATGGGGGTGGGGGGTGGAGTGGGAGCTCATGAAGAGGGTAGATCTCCGTCCAGGAGGCCGAGGCACGGAAGTCAGACTCCGCAGATTTCCTGTGCAAGCACACCTGTCGGCTGTTCCAGCCCACTGGACACTGTTAGGTGCATTTCTCAGTACTCTCTTACCCTGCCTCAGGGTCCCTGCATGCTCACAGTATTGGAATAACGCCAAAGAGAGGCTCCCTTCCCCGGAATACTGCCTGACCCTAAGATCTAGGCCCTGTCCTAGATAGGCCCTTGACCTGCATGGGGACAGAGCCTCACATGTCCACCACCCTGCTCCCCACAAACAGGGTGTCATCGTTCCTGGGGTGTCTGCACCTCCCCACACCTCGCTGTGCCCCAAACAACTTATAGAGTCCTTTCATGTCCATTAGCTTATCTAAAGCTTTCAATTTACGCCAAGTCTGCAGGCCTGGCCATCTTATTTTGATTTGATATTTATTATCAGCTCCATTTTACAGATGAGGAAACTGTGGCTCAGAGAGATCAGGTCGTTTGCCCAGGGTTACAATGGTTAGTAAGTGGCAGTGCTGGGACTGCAACCTGCATTCTCTATATTAGTTTGCTAGGGTTGCTGTAGCCAAGTACCACACTCTGGGTGACTTAAGCAACAGAAATGTATTTCTCACAGTTCTGGAGGCTGGAAGTCCCAGATGGAGGACTGGTTTCTTCTGAGATTTCTCTTTGGCCTGTAAATGGGTTTTCTCCTGGTGTCTTCATGGTCTCCCTCTGTGCATGTCTGTGTCCTAAGCTCCTCATCTTATTAAGACACTGGTCATATTGGATTAGGGATCGCCCATGTGACCTTATTTTACCTCTCACCTCTTTAAAGGGCCTATCTCCAAATACAGCCACATTCTGAGGTACTAGGAGTTAGGACTTCAACATACGAATTTGGAGGGAACACAATTCAGCCCATAACATCCTCTGACTCCATAACCCTCCTCCCACTCATTCATCCAACCAATATTTATGGAGCTTCCTAGGTGCCAAGAATTGCGCTCGGCACTTCTGCAAATGTTTTCTCATGTAATTTTCCACACAGTCCAGGGAGCTTTGCATTCTAATTCCCATGGTACAGTGAGGGAACTACACTTCAAACAGTTTAAGTATTCTGCCCAGGAAAACACAATAAAGACGAGACAGACACTGAATTCAGCCCCAGTTCTCCGACTCCAAATTCAGCGCTGTGTCTCCAGCATACAACTTTGCTTCCCACGCAAGACCGCAGCTGGCAGCAACGGACAGGGTGACCCGACAGTGACGGCAGTGGGGTGGGATCTGGCAGGATCTCCTTCTTCGGAAATACCGTAAATCCCATGGATAATAGCTGTATCTACCGCACAGGGCTGTTGTGTGCTGATTAAATGAGTTAATGGGTACAAAGTGCTCAGAATAGAGTCTGGCTGGTAACGAAGGCTAAATGAGTATCTTGCTATCGTTGTTGCTGTTGCTGCTACTGCTGTGGTGGTTATTATTTTTGTTATTGTTATTATTATTATTGACTTCTAGATATAAAATTATTGACTTCTCAAATACCCACAACAAATTATTTTTCTCTCCATCCCAAAATTACACACAAAGGCCTAAACACACAAAGATGGGGCGAACAAGAGAAGAAAGAACAGCGACGTAATTTTGGAAGCTGGAAAGCAGAGGGGTGAATGGGACATGACTCAGTAGACCTGAGAAAGAGCTGAATCCTGAACCAGCAATGGGGAAAGTCAAGAATGATCAAATTTACGCTGTAGAATCTCCCACTTCCTGCTCTAACAAAGCTCAGGAATTTGCAGTAACCGTTACCCCTGGAGATGAGGATGATGTAGAAAGAGATAAAGTGAAGAGATCTGGTTGAAAAGCAACTATAAACTCAGATTCTCTTCTTACTCTGCACAGCCCCTTCTCTACATCAGAGATTTATTCTCTTCAGGGGAGAAACAGAAAGTCTCCGGGACCCGGGTGGAACAGGGGAGAGGGCAGGCACCAGCGTATAGAACTAAAAATAGGGCAATTGGATGGATATATGTATTCTGGGAGCTGGGCCTTCAACCCTCTTCTTTCATTTGGCTCACCTGGCTGCCAAGCCCTGTCTCTTCAGACAGGACTCTGGAAAAGTCTTCCCAGGGTAATCTGAGGACTCCAATAGAAAAACTGTAAAAATACTGATAGTCAGAAGTTCCCCCAAATAAATGGCTCATAGGATGATTCATTGTAATGATGCCCAAGTTGACTACTCCAATATCTGAATGATAGTTACAGAAAGAGAACAGAAGAAATCATTAAAGAAATTAGACACTTCCCAGAACTGAAGGACATGATTTTCTAAATTAAAAAGGTTTATCTAAGGCCCAGTGCAATGGATGAAAATGGGTCTACACCACATCGTTAACATGTAATTAACAAGCTTGCAGAAAAAAGAAATAGGTCCATACGAAAGATCAAGAGCAAAATAGTTTTGGACTTCTTAATAGCAACACTGGGAGTTGGAAGGCTGTGGAACAATACCTTCACATTGTGAGTGAAAATGGTTTTCAATCTAGAATTCTATACCTAGCCAAACTCTTTATCAAGTTTGAGAGTACAATCAAGATCGTTTTAGATATAAAAGGAAGATCTCAAAAATTTACTTTTCATACGCTTTCTCAGAAGGTACATCACCACATCAAGAAAGTGTATCAAGAAAGAGGAGACATGTGATATAAGAGAGGAGCTCTCACATGGAAGAAGCAAAGACGCCTGGACAACAGTGAAGGGAGATCCCAGGGTGACAGCTCTGCAGTAGGCACTGAGGACAACTGTTCAGACTGGAGCAGTTTAGAAGGCACCGGTAGAAAGTTATCCAAGAATATTGATAGAATGCCTATTGCACCTAGCCACCCTGAAGGGAGATGTGGACAATCTGGAGAGCATCTGTGTTATCTCCAGGGAAAACAAACAGAGAAAATGTATAGGAAAGGAAAAGTAATTATAGCTTATCAAGTGGCTTAGTTCCAAATAGTATTTCACAGTCATAATAATGTATACAATGTACATTCATTTAACAAAAATTACAGTACACTCTGTTGAGAAGATGGGACGTTTGGAAGGCTATGTGGATGTGATAGGGTGGTGAGTAGGTAGTAGGTGGGGCAGAGAACTAAATTCTCACTTCCATAGTGGAAAGTCACTAGATAATGTCTAAAATAAAATTTAAAAAATAACATTAAAACATGTTATTTAGTACAATGAGGTATCACCCCACACTGGTCAGAATGGCCATCATTAAAAAGTCTACAAATAACAACTGCTGGAGAGGGTGTGGAGAAAAGGGAACCCTCCTACACTGTTGGTAGGAAAATAAACTGGTGCAGCCACCATGGAAAACAATACAGAGGTTCGTTAAAAAACTAAAAATAGAGTTGCCATATGATCCACCAATCCCACTCCTGGGCATATATCCAGAGGACACTCTAATTCGAAAAGATACATGCATTCTAATGTTCAAAGCAGCACTATTTACAATAGCCAAGACATGGAAGCAACCTAAGTGTCCATCGACAGATGAATGAATGAAGAGGATGTGGCATATGTATCAATGGAATACTACTCAGCCAAAAAAAATGAAATGACGCCATCTGCAGCAATATGGATGGACCTAGAGATTATCATACTAAGTGAAGTAAGCCAGACAGAGAAAGACAAATGTCATATGATACCACTTATATGTGGAATCTAAATTATGATACAAATGAACTTATTTACAAAACAGATACAGACTCACAGACATAGAAAACCAATTTATGGTTACCAAAGAGCGAATGGGATGAAGGAGGGATAAATTAGGAGTTCGGGATTAGCAGACACAAACTATTATATTTAAAATAGATAAACAACAAGGTCCTACTGTACAGCATAGGGAAATATATTCAATATCCTGTAATACACCATAATGGAAAATGTGGAAAAATATATGTATATGTATAATTGAATCACTTTGCTGCACACCAGAAACTAACACAACACTGGAAATCAACTATACGTCAATTTAAAAAAGAAACAAAAAAAACCCATGTTATCTTGAAATACAAAGGTCCATACCAGAAGTGTCAGCTAAAAGAATTGTAAGTGGTTGTCTCTGTGGGAGGGGAAATTGGTGGAGAGGAAGGGCAGAAAATGGCTTCTCATTTCTTTAAGCACTGTGTAGGACTGTTTGAATCTTTATCTATAGGAATATCTTTGATTAAAATAACATCTATGCTTTATAACACCTCACTGCATAAACTTGAGTGAGTTACTGCCCAGCTTTGGTTTCCAAGTTCCGCATCTATAAAATGGAGTCGGATTAGACAGCCTCTGAGGGCCTCCCTGATCTAACATTTACACTGCGATTCCTACCACGGGAACTGGTATCATCTCATTACACACTCAGCCCCTAGGTCCTTAGGAGTTTTACACTAAAGTATCACTTTCTACAATGGGTGGGGGAATGCTGACGGCTGAGAACGGTGCTCTGTGGGAACAAAGACCGCCCCCCGTGATTTTCTAAGGGCCAGGTCCTGAGAAGACTGAGAAGGAGAATGGAAGGGATCATGCCAATTCCTCCACCCCCCTGCTATGTACGAGCATTAGCTACACTGGAAATGTATTGAAAGGAGATGAGACTCTAGACAGTCGATTTTCCAGTTACTAACACAGCCTTTAACCAGAGACCTTCATCAACTCAGGAAACGCCTAACTGCCTACGGCAGGAAAGCTTTCCAGGGATCAAGGCAGGCTACCATTCCGCAGACCAGGCACACAACCCCCTTAGACCACCAGGAAGGCAAGACTACGGCGCACATCACAACTCTGTATGCATTTCCCAGGGAGGCTGGGCTTGGGGAGCACAGCCAGAGACCTCTGTACGTCTTCAGCTCTTTCTAGGGAAATCCCTCCCAAGTCCCTCCTTTTGGGCTTTGTCCCCCAGCCCTGGAGAGGACCCGACATTTCAGACTCAGGCTTATCTGAGTCTAAACAAAATCTTTGTTCCCTGCTCTTAATTGTTAATTGGCTTTTTATAAACATTATCATCAACAAGGAAAGCCTTTTCTAAGCACCTCCAGAGTACAGAGTGATCTAGATGGGGCCAAAGCAGAAATGCCCTTCTCTCCCTTCCGGTCCCCTTACTGCCCCTCAGTTCTGGCACCAGACACATAACAGGCACCCAGGGCGGACTGACTTTTGGGGGGTGATGATGATGGCTCATTAAAGATTGAAAATCTTGGAGAAATAAAGGAGCAGGAGAGCTTTAAAACTTACAACTTCCTCTCCTGCTGGTAAAAGGCCAAATTTTAGTGCTCTAAGTGAGGAATGTTAATCACCAATCATACTTGATATAAATAAAATACCTTGTCATTCCCCACTTGTTTTTATATCCTTCACTTCTACCTGTACAGTCCGACTAGTCATGATCACTCTCAACTACTTTAGAAAGGAGACAAGGCAGGTATTATCCGAACCCCACAGGGAGGCCAGTCATGAAGAGGTTCAGTCACCTGCTCAAGATTTCTCGAAGGATTCTCTAGCAGCTGTTCAACTGCTTTGTCCTGGGTACCTACGAGGTCGGGGAAGAGAAAACTGACTTTACCTTTCTTTGCTGTTTAAATTTTGATTTTTCCCTATGACTACTACTTCTATACTTTAAAAAAAGGAATTCAATTTTATAAAAACGAAGGAAGGAATTCATTCTTCTAGTGTTAAGACACTTGGCCAGAGCCGCAGAAGCCATGTTCTTTACCACCCTCTGCCGCAGTACGTGTGACTGTGAGAGAAGAAGATGCATTCCTGTCTGCTGAGCCTCTGGTTCTCCTCCCAGGGAATCCTCGCTGCCCTGTGTCTGAGGTGGATCCCACAGTCTCTCTTCCATATCCCATGGTCAGAAGAGCATCCTCTGAGACTCAGCTGCTGTACTGAGCAGCTCAGAGGAAAACAGACAAGCTCTGAGCATGATGGAGAGTAGGAGAAAGTTCCCTGAATCAACTTTTGGAAGAAAGTCCACCCCTGAAAACCTCCCCCTGTCATGGTATGTGTGAGTGTGTAAGGGAGGGGAAGAGATTTTTAAAAGCCATAGTTAGGAAGCATGGACACACAGTAAGCTAGCGCCTGCTCCCACTGCAGCACACAGAGGATCCTCAGGACTGCTGGGCAGGGGACACAGAGACAGTGCCCTGTACCGCCCATGGGGGGGAACCTGAGCAGAGAGGGCCCAGAGGAAAGGGAGCCTGTCAGCCTGGGCTCGACTTCAAGTGTGAGCCCCCAGTCAGGGAAACGACTTCTTCCCTTAGTTCCTGAACCCTGGCCAATTAGCTGCTAATTAGTTTCTGTACAAATTCCAGCAGGAAAGCTGGAAAATTCTATCTCAACTTCAGCAATGAGGTTCCTCCTGCAAAATTTGGTCTTGCCAACCTCCCAGATAAACCCCTGCACCACCCAAAATATGGTCTCCACCTGGGCTTCGGAACAGCCAGAGACGAATATGCAGACACACATACCATCTAGCCCGTGTGCTGGAAGCTTCAAACAAGGCAGCATGGGAAAGAGAGATCACATGGTCCTCATTCATCTATGAATCGAGAGAGATAAAGGAAGGGGGGCCGTTCAGGGGCAAAGAAAAAAAAAAAACTGTGTGTGTGTGCTGCAGATGCTTCCAACACAGACTTTCAAAAGTGCACATGTATGAGGTAGCAACCCACTAGACTGGAAGGCTCTGGAGCATTAGAGACTAGAACAAGTATTTAGTGAACACCTACTACAAGCAGGGTACCATCCTAGGCCAGCCAGGTAAGCACGCTTGCATGGAGTTCTCAATCACAGAATAGGTATCTTAAGTGAAAATACGAGGTTGGCAAAGGGAACCAGCCTGATCCAGAGAGATGCTGTCGCTCAGGGAAGGCATGACCCCCACGGCAGGCTGGGTGGTCAGGGGAGGCCTCCCAGAGCCGGGGCATCTGACACAGTTCTGAGGGCAGAACGGAATTTTTCTAGACCCGTGGTCCCCGAATCACCTGAGGAATGTTTTAAGAAAGTACAGATTCCTGAACCCCATACCAGACCTACTGAATCAAAGGCTCTAGGAATGGTACCCTGGAATTGCTATTCTTTAAAAAAAAAAAAAAAAAAAAGATTATTTATGACAAATTCAAAACATACAAAAAGCAGACAGAATAGTGAACCCCTGTGTACCCATCACCCAGCTTCAGCGATCACCAACTCATGGCCACTCTTTCCTCACCTATTATCCTTATCTAGTCCCCTTGTCCAGTATTCTGGAATCTACCTATTTTTTAAACCAGAGACTCTAAGGCAGTCAGACCATAGATGTGACCTGGAAGCCACTCACTGATCAAGACACAGATTAGGAGCAACGGAATTCCAGGGACAGTGGAGACAAAGACTAGGAGAAATGAAAGAGAAGGGTATTTGGGGGAGAATGGCCTAATTTGGAGGGCCTTGAGGGTGGGATACACGGTTGGGGGAAGGGGGATAAGGATCAAAAGATTGTTGGGGTCCACGAGGGCCCTGTCAGCATGCATGGTGTCTTTGTGAGAAACACAAAAAGGCGTCTCCTCTGGGTAGAAAAAGCACTCTTTCTGTGCTTTATTTTATGAGGGTTGAAGGATGCTAAGAAGGGGATCCTGTGACAACCAGCCTGTGCTTTGAAAGAACACTGGGCAGCGATGGAGAGGGAGGTAGACAGACAGAAGGGCAGAAAACCGACAGGCAGTGAATGAGTCACGTCGAGAAATTCTTGCAAACTAGCCAGAAAGAAGGAAGAAGGCCCTGGAGGTTGTCTTGAAAGAGAGAGATCTTGTGCGGGGTTCTGGAGAGAGTGATATGGAAGTCACGGGCACACGGGTGTCATTTGGAGGCATGCAAATGCTGAAATTGCTCAGGAGGAGTAGTTGGGGATGAAGGCCGTGGGAAAACCCAGCATTTAGAAGATGGGGGTGGAGGGGAGAAGGACCAGGCCAGGTGATATAGAGACTGAATCGAAATGGTCAAGGAGATGGGAAGGAGAGAAAGAGAGGGGGCATGTATGGCTCATAGAAGTCAACAGAACAAAAGTGTTCTCAGGTGTGATGAGAGGGAAGCATTCAACGAGGGAAGTAGAAAGGAGAAGAAACCAGACATGTAAGCAAAAGTCAAGTTTTGGAGCACCTGGAATGACTAGTCAAGCGTGGACTTGGATTTGATGAGCCCCATGGCAAGTGTCATGATGTGTAGCACGAGCTTACTGATCAGTTCCACTTCCTAAGCCTGTCACTTACGGCCTGGGGCAAATTATTTAAGGGAAGTCTGAATCCCTGCTGGTAAACTGTGGGTGATTATACCCACTCTAATAGGGAGGGGATGGGGATGGTATATCAATGAATGCCAATTCTTCCTGTCACTGGCACCTAACAGTGCACTGCCTTGTAGTATGGGTGATCTTTCCACATATCGAACCCCGGTATCTCTAACTAGCCTGCAACCAGTTTTGGGGGCAGACATTAGGGTTTTAAACTAATTGAAGCCAATGGTCATTTGTTGACCATTTACTACGTGCAAGATAAGAAGAGGATGTAAAATAAGAAGATCAAAGGGTTAAAAAGCAGCAGCCATGGCCCTAAAGGAGAGGGTGGGACTTAGTGAAGGACCCACACGGATGCCCGACCCTAACACAAGGTGAAGAGTGGCAGGTGCAGCAATCAGTTTCAACTTGCAATTCATTCCCAAATTGCAAATGAAGTGTGGTGGATGGAGAGACTTGCTCTGGATGGTGGGACCAGGCTTCGAGCCGGCAGGCAGTATTGCATGAGGCTTCTGGGCTGGACAGAGGAGGTGGAGAGGAGAGCAGAAAAATGAGGAAGTTGGGAATTGGCAGGTGAGTTTGAGGAAAGCTAAGAACCTCGGTAGGTTCAAAACAAGAGATCATGGGAAGTGAGGGGAGAAAGATGTTCTGGGCTGTAGTAGACATAACCTAAGGTGACCCCCAAGGTGTCACACTCTGGTATAATCTCATACCCCCTCCCCTTGTATACGGTGGCGGTGGCGGTGAAACTGTGGCTTACCTCCAACCAAAACAATGTGGAAAAGGGATGTGATATCACTACTGAGATTATATGACATTAGAGGGCAAGGGCCAAGGGATTTGCATGTATAATTAAAGTCCCTAAGTCATTTGACTTTGAGTTAAACAAAAGAGAGATTAGCCTGGCTGCGCCCAATCTAATCAAATGATCTGTTTCAAAGAGGGTCCAGGTCTCCCTGAAGTTAAAGACAAAGCAGGAAAGACTTTCTCTCCTGCTGGCCTTGAGGAAGCCACGTGAATGCTCCAACTGCAAGGAAATGAATTCTGCCCGCAACCATGTAAGCCTGGAAGAGGAGCCCAAACTTCAGATAAGAATGCAGTCTGGCTGACACCTTGATCACAGCAGAGAAGCCCAGGTGTGCCTTGCCTGGACTCCTGCCCCGTGGAAACTGTGAGATAATCAATGGGTGTTGTTTTAAGCCACTGCGTTTGTGGTAATTTGTTATGCAGTAACAGGAAACAAATACATGGACTCCTGTCGTGGAGGGCCATGAAAGCAGGCTAAAAAGTATGGGCTTTGTTATGCAGGCCATAGGGAGCCACTGACTATTTTTGAGCAGAGGGACTTTAGGCAGCTGGTGAGGGTTGGTCAGAACCCCTTGGAGAACACTTAGTCAGGGAGGGCATTGCTCCCGGGAGCAGGTCAGTGAAGTTCTGGTGAGGGATTAGTTCTGGGTTGAACCAAGCCAGCTATTCTTCTACCCAATTTAAAAAAAAAAAAAAAAGGAGGAAGCAAAATCTGAGTAAAGAAATTGACAGTCATTGAAAAAACCTTAAGGAACTTCAGTGTCCTTGTTGCTAATTATAAATATTTACTCCTCCCAGAATTCCTGACCTCACAGAAGAGCCTGCGTAGTCTCGTTCTCTTACTGGAAAATTTCTGTGTGTGTGTGTTCATTCTATGTTTTCTTGGAAGGGGGACAAGGCAGTAATAAGGGACTGGATGATCTGTAGAGAGTCACTTCCTGTTGGATATTGTCTAGTTCCCCTCCCCTCCTCCCCCCCAAGATCATAAACCCTGAGACCCGCAAGGAACTCCTCCTTCTCCGATTCTATCTGCTGGAGACAACTAAGCCAAACAAACTCAGGAAGTGGCAAGAGGTTGGGAAGGGGAGGAAGTTCATGGCACAGAAGGAAAAAGTAAAGAGAATGCCCTGATGTTCAAGGAAGAGGGTAGGGGGTGGGGCAGAGAGAAACGAAGGTCACCCCAAGGTTACTTGGCGCCGAGCCTTTAAAATGTCGTGCTTAAGCTTTCAATCAAAACTGGCACAAACAGTGGGTCAGATCTCCCGGGGCCATTCAAATATTAACATTCACAGTGATAAACAGCCCCCAAAAAAAGCCCTCTGTAAGCAAATTGGAACAAACAGCTAATCTAAAGCGGGTTGCTAAGAGACCAGTGGGGCAGGAGCCAAGTCAGTCCAAGCATCCGGAAAGCTCTTTATTTTTTTCGCTTTTGGGGAAGAGAGGAGGAGAGGAGAGGTACCTGTAGATGACTCCATGTTGGTGGAGGAACATGAGGGCTGACGTAACCTCTGCAGCATAGAACCGGGAACGAGGCTCGTCGAATTTTCGGGACCGCTGAATCTGGAACATGAGGTCTCCACCATTTACATACTCCATGACGAAAAAGAGGCGGTCCTGAAAGGAGAGGAGGAAATGCCATTTAGCGAATTCCGCTGCAGCTGCCCACACAGGCCAGCAAGCGTACTGTGAGTCCAAAGTAACAGAACCGGGACTCAAGGACCCTAGTAGCACACGTTCCGGAGAGAAGATGAAGGAGTTAGGGTACGAAGTGTTATTCTAAAATCTGTCTGTCTTACTTTTAGAGGCGTCAGCTTGGTCTAGTGGGAGAAGCCCAAAATTGACAGAAAGGAGATCTGGGTCTCTGTCTAATTTCTGTTATGACCTTGAAGTGTGACCTTGGACAGTCCCTTTGCAGGCTCCAGTTACCTTGGTATATGTGTGGTGGGTTACATCATGCCCCCCCACCCCCGCAAAGGTATCCATGTCCTAATCCCTTAATGTGTGAATGTTACCTTAGATGACAACAAAGGACTTTACAGTTGTGATTAAGTTAAGGATCTTGAGTTGGGGAAATTATTGTGCATCACCAGAGTGGACCCTAAAGGCAGTCACAAATGTCCTTATAAGAGGGAGGCAGAGGCGATTTGAGAAGGGAGGAGAAGGCAACGTGACCAGGGAGGTGGAGGTTAGAGTGATGCGGCCACAAGCCAAGGAAGGCGGTGCCACCAGAAGCTGGAAGAGGCAGAGAAGGATCTCTCCTAGAGCCTCTGGAGGGAGCACGGCCTGGCCGACACTTTGACTTCAGCCCAGGGACACTGGTCTCAGACGTCTGGCCTCCAGAACTGTGAGAGAACAGATTTCTATTATTTTAAACCACCAAGTTTGTGGTGATTTGCTACGGCAGTCCTAGGAAACTAACACAAAGCAACATGGACTAATGAGATGGTGAGAGCCCCTCCCATGAGGGCCACGTCTCACTCTGGAGGATGCTCCTTTTGGGATTCCCACCCTGGCGTGCTTCCTATGGGTTCTGTCCTCAAGAAGGGCCAAACCACAGTCGTCCCTCATTAGGGGTGGTGCCTTCTCATCTGCCCACCATTTGGAGGTGGGAAGAAGATGGACCGAAATTCACTTTTGCACAATTTCTTGCCTACAGTTTGTGGAGCCCGTAGAGTGTGGGGTGCTGTGCTAGACAGGAGGCAAAGAGTTATAAACCATCACTGTCCTGAGGCGGCCGTGGCAGCGGGGGGGGGCAGTTATGATCCAGGGGCAGAGATGGGAAATAGGTAGAATGATGAAAACAAAACAGGAGACGAGTGCCTTAAAGACACTGGGTGCTGAAAGGATTAGGAGAAAGAGGAGCTCTCTGAAGTGGTGGGGTCCATGGAGGATTCTAGAAGGAGCTAGGCCCTCACTTAGAGGAGGAGGAGGTGCGGGAGGTGTCAACAAATACCAGGACATGGGAACAGAGAAGGCTTGGGGACCGGTAAACTGACTACGTCAGCAGGGGAGGAACGTTCATGGAGCAAAGGGGAAACAGCGAGGTGAGAGGCCAGAGGGTCAGAGTACATTCTTAACATACAGATACAGTCTCAGCGGAGCTGCCAGGAGGATGTCAGCATATTGTTTTCAACCAGAATTAGGAGAATCATTTCCATGAAGACTGAGTAAAAATCACAGTGACACTTTATTCAGGGAGCAGCCTGGACGGCATATCTACTTTATAATTGGCATCTCTTTGAAAATAAGTCCATCCTTAAGAATTGTTATGAATTCAGACTACCTTCTCCCCCCACCACAACCTCCAGAATTATTCAAGCTTTACTGGTATTCACCAAGGCCCTAAGGTCTAGCTTCTCTTCCATTTGTCTTGACCCTCCCCTTCAAAGCCTGCCTTGTTTTCTCCCCCAAGTACCATTTTGTACTCAGAAGTATTCAGAAGCCAACCATTCATTGAATCACCTAGTCCCCATTCAAATCCTTATTTCAAAAATCAAATGATCAGGCCAACCCCAATCCAACGAAACCAGAACTTCTGAGGATGGGACTCAGGCATCAGTAGTGTTCAAAGGCCCCCCTGTGATTCCAGGGGGCAGCCAGGGTAGAGAACCACTCTTCCGTCTGGTTTCCGCCAAGGTGAGATATATGGATTATAAGTTATTGGCGTTTTCCTCTTTTATCTTTTCAAGGATCTCCCAAGAACACAGGTTCTCAAACTTGTGCAGCAGAATCTGACAGAGGCTTGTTAGAACATGGACTCCTCCCCCCTCCTCCCGCCCCGCAGAGTTTCTGATTCAGAAGATCTGGGTTGGAGACTGACACTCTGCATCTCTTAGTTCCCAGGTGATGTTATGCTGCTGGCCAGGGACCCCCACTTTGAGAACCACTGCCCTAGAGCACTTGGGGCAAGGCTGTCCCATGGCAACAACAGCTGCGTCATGCATTCAACACTGCCCTAATCTAGCTGAACCGTCAGAAACAGCTGCTACAATGCCAGTCCACGGTCACCAACTTGGACTTGGGCTTTAGCAACAATAGAGTATTTCCTTGCCTGTGTCTGAAAGAATCCAAATTTCTAAAGAGGAAAAATCTCCCCTCCCCATCCTGCCTCCCTGGCTGCTTTTTTTTTTTGTGTGATACGCGGGCCTCTCACTGTTGTGGCCTCTCCCGTTGCGGAGCACAGGCTCCGGACACGCAGGCTCAGCAGCGGCCATGGCTCACGGGCCCAGCCGCTCCGCGGCATGTGGGATCTTCCCAGACCGGGGCACGAACCTGTGTCCCCTGCATCGGCAGGCGGACTCCCAACCACTGCGCCACCAGGGAAGCCCTCCCCCTGGCTGCTTTTTATACTCCAGCACCGGACACACGGCATTTGAAGATAGGGGCCGTGGAGGGAGAAAGAAGAGCTCCCACGCTGATTTCATCACTTACTGGCTGTGTGACCTCAGGCAAATGACTTCAGCCCTCTGTGCTCAGTTTTCTCATCTGTGAAAATGAGGATGATAATAGGACCCAGCTTACAAAGTTCTTATGAGGATTAAATTACATATTAAAGTGCCTGGCTCATAACTGTTCCTCCATAAAGACTGTCTGTTACTATTGTTACTACAGTATTCTAGCTAGAGGTATGATAGTTAATACGGTCATTATCGAGTTTTCCCTGTCCTTTCAGCAGTATTTTCCCCTGATCACCTCCTCTCCCAATAAACGCTTGCTCCCCTTAGCTTTCAGCTGGTTCTTCCCTGTGACTGTGGCAGGTTTTGTTCTGCCTTCTCTTGTAGGCTTCTCCTCTCTCCAGCCTAACTTAAAGTTAGGTGCTGGAATCCCACAAGGCAGTGTTCTAGGCCCCCCCCTTTCCGTACTCGCTGAGTGATCGCATCCACACCCACGGTGGCTACTGCACCTTGACACCTATGACTCGCAAACGTCTCCCTCCATTCTAGACCTCTCCTCCAATCTGTGGACCCATTTACCCAGCTGTGTTTCTGACATCTCCCTCTGATGCCTCAAAGGCACTCAAACCCAACATGTTCAAAACTGCTCCATAATCTTCCCCCAGCAAACTGGGCCTCGTCCAGGGTGCCTGTCTCAGGGCAGGGCTTAACCAACCAGCCAAGTGTATAAATCAGAAACCTGAAAGTCATTCTCAATACCTCCCTCCTCTCCTTTATCCCTCATATCCATCACCAAGCCCTACTGCTTTTACCTTTTGTACCTTTGCACTTATTACCTCTGTACCTGTTACATTTGCCTTTCTGTTGTCACCACCATCATGGCCACCATTCTCGCCCAAGCAGTTATCATCTCTTGTCGAGATTCTTGCAAGTGCCTCTTACTGACACTCCCTACGTTGATTCCAGCTCCCCCCACCCTACCCTACCAAACGCTCATCACACTATGGACAGAGTTACCCTGCTGCAATGAAAATCTGATTACAGTGCATCCCCCCTTCCTTCCCTCATTCTACTGACTCTTTCAAACGTTTCCTGATACTCTTGGAATAAACAGAAGACTCCCTAACATGCCTCGCGGCCTGTGTGATCTGGCCCTATCTAATTCTTCTGAGTAAGAAGCACTTTCAGCTGTTCCCTGTTCCCTCCACCCTGACAGCAAACTCCCTCCTGCCACAGGGCCTTTGCTCATGCTGCTCCCTCTGTTTGGCATGTTTTCCCCTCTCCTTTCACCTAATGAATCCCTCCTTGTCCTTCAGATTTCAGTGCAACCATCTTTTCTTCTAGGAAGCTGTCCCTAACTTTTCTGACCAGGTCAAATCCCCCTATTACATGCGACACTCTCCGGTGGGTCTTTGATTTGTGTCACTGATTTATGTCTTTCTCCGCCAGTAGTCTGTATACTTCATGAGGGTGGGAACTATTGGTAATTCTGCCCTGTTGGTTTGTAAGGGAATTAGTCTAACCCCAAAGAAAAGCGGCTATAATTCCCTTTAAAAACAAGCATCATGTGGGGAGAAGAACTAAAAAAGTTTAGGGGGCTCTAAGAGAGAAACAAAACCAAAGGGTGCTCTGATATTTGTATCTGCAATTTCTTACTGCTTAGGGAGTTAAAGGCTTCAAGACAAGTCAGCCTGCTGCACTAGGCCTCCTGCCTGCAGAATGTGCCCATGAGTGCCCATTCTGACCATTTCCCCCTCAGGGGGTCTGTCTGTATCAGCACCCAATTTTTGGTATAGCTTTGAACAGTTCTTTGGTTCCGTGGACAGATGTCTTCACCTCCCCGTGAGATGGTCAGTTCCCTGAGGAACATACCTTATACTTCCCAGCAATCACCATCACCACTACCAGCTCAGAGGCGCTCAATAAAAATCTGCTCATCCAACATTCACTCCACGTTAGCATCTTGAGGGAGGGACTCTCATTGGTTTAGTTCCTCATTGTACCCCCAGCGACTAGAATGGAGCCTGGCACAGAGTGGGTTCCTAGTGTGTCTTTGTTGAATGCACGAGCTCTTAAATACCCACCGCAGATGAGGCCCTGCTTGCTGCAAATTCAACAGTAAACCAGAGTTGGTTTCCCCATGTTACTTCTATTGTTAACCGCGTTTCGAGTTATTCTAACTTCAGCCCATCTGAACTTCAGTTTTAACTTGGTTTTCTACTCAATACAGCTCAACGCACGGTCCCAAAGCATGGTCAACCCTTGTGACACAGGAGGGACTGTTTTCAAAGCAAGACAAGTTTTTCACTTCTCCTCCCTCCGTTCAGTGAGGCCGGATTGCTTCTGACCTCCACACCTAACACATCTGAGAAGCATGTTTTGATGCAGAGTGAGAACCTCAAGTCATTCTGGGAACTGCTTAATTACATAAACTGAAATCAAAAGAAAGCTGGCAAACCCAGCAGCTACTCATTAATCCCCTCTTGGCATCAGTAGAAAACAAAACAAAACAAAACCCCAACTTCCTTGTAAAGTAAGCAAGTATGTTTTCTGAGGTAATCAAAGATTTTAAAAGCCTTATTCTACCTCCTCCTCCCTTAATCACACCTGAATGTCTGAAAAGTTACGGTCTTGCGATAGCAAGTAAAATAATAAAATCAGGAAAGAGATTATATGTCATGGCGATTTAGGGTAAGAATAGTTAATAATGACCTACAAGACGGAAGGGCCACGCCATGTGTTTGAAATTCCCATTGGGCTCCATTTTCCCAGAGTGCTAACCTTTCCTGACTTTGAAGGGAAAACTAGGCCCTCCCTGTTCATCTTTCAAGGTGTGATGGATAGCCAGAGGCTTCCTCTCAGCAGCACAGCATGTCCTGCCAGTTGGGTTTGTTTAGACACACATTCTCCATCGTTTGTTAGCTGTTTATATGTGCAAAGATTCTATCATCTTTGAATCAATTTCACAGGAATGCCCAACAAAAGACTGGACTTGGAACAGTCCGCCTTTGATGTGCCAATGACAGGATGAACAATTTCTCTAAGGTACCATCTGAGGGAATCATGGGGCCTGACCTCACACTCTGTAGCATCTCCTTTTCTCTCCACGTCTCCATCATTTAACCTATCAACTCGACAGGTCTCTCCTGGGTGCTCTGCCCTGAGGTAGGTGACTGGGAGATATGGAAGATGATATAAGCCATGGTTTTGATTTTTGGGAGCTAGGAATTGAACACAGGAAACCACAGAAAGCAACACGAAATGCTCTATCATTATGTGCTAAACCCTTCTGTATCAAATCAGATTGTGAAACCTATGTATCTGGGACCTTATCTTCTTAGGCCCCTAGAGAAGAACTGTCTGTCATCCAGGCCTTAGCACTTACAGAAAATCATTATAAGAAACACTCATAAGAAAATTCTTTCTGTATTTTGTTTTCCATAATACAACCGGTATTGATGGAACTAGCCATTGCTATAGGAATTTTGTTGAGACAAATCTGAATTAGGGAAAGACCACAATTGAGGTCTTGAACAACAGAAGGTGGAAGGAGTAGAGAGCCTGGCAAGTTAGAAGCACAGCCCTGAAGGGCAGAGGTAAGCAAGAGTGGCCACTGCATATGGGGATATGAGGAGGGTGAGAGTAAACCAGTGAAAAAACTTGGATATAGGAATGAAGGAGACAGATTCGATGGTGGGGTGAGGCCAGATGGTTCTGAAAACACAGGTGGGAAGTAAAGACCTCTAGAGATCTTCTGAGCTGTACATTGGCATAACTAAAGCTGATTAAAAAAACTATTCTAAAAGCAGAGTTTAGGATGGGTTGAAGGAAGGTTGCTTGAAGTTATTCCATCTCTTCCCTATTTCCACTGTGTTAAATGTTTTATTATCTTTGAGAAAGACCCACAAGCAACCCTCCCTCTCCTCTATTACACTTCCTGGATCGAACGAAGGGAAAGATCCGACCACTTCGGGAAACGTAACCACCTCAATTTTATTTCCCCACCAAGACGGAACAGCCAACATCACAATCAACTAAAAACAGTCAGTCATGAGTGAGACTCTCCAGCTCACAGGGAGACGTACCATCTGTGGACTACAGGCAGAGCCTTGTTCAACTGGTGTCACAGACCTTCCCCTAAGTTTGGTGAAAGAGAGTTGTAGATAATAAAAAGAAAGGACCTTTCTTCTCACGGAAGACTTACCTGTCAATTAACAGAGAATGAGAGTCTCATCTGAATAATAATTATGATCAGTGATGTAAATTTTCTTATGCAATAACACTAATAATTATCACCCAAAAAATGTCGCTTAAAAAGATTCACGTTCACCCGTCCTCAGCCCTTCTCAGCTTTCTCCCCCTCTCACCTCCCACTGTGCAAGGCCTTACTCGGTTGTGGTCTTTGCCGAATTCAGATTTATCTCAACCAAATTCCTACAGCCGCGGCCAATTCCATCAACGCCAAGAGTGGAACGGAGAATACAGAATGGGTTTTCACATCGCTGTTTCTTACAATAATCTTCCGCAAGTCACAGATGGTAGAGTCTACCCTCCTTTGGGTAAAAGGGGAGAAGTATTTTTCTTGGGGGAAGTATTAACCTAATCAGAACTGGCCAAATAGTAAAAATTCCACGCAAAAGTCTGCTGGTTGAGAAGGTATAAACTTCATTCATGTCCATCTAATGTTTGTTTCCAACTGCTTTTAACCCTGCTTATTGGAAGTACACAGGACACCTCAAGTCTAAAGTGACCTAAAGCTGTACTAAACTGACTCACTCGATAAAGCTCAAAATAAACATTTCCTGCCTCTGATTAGAGCTGCACTTAGCCCAGGGAAAATCTTCAAGTTACTGCCAAGCTGCCCCACGCACACTGATCTGCGTGTGAAAGCCAGGGCAAAGGGGGAAAGGCTTTGGTTCAATACGTCAGAGAACACTTGCCTTTCATAGGGTCATCAACATCTTAGGAAATAGAAGTTACTATCACATGATATGATAGGACATACAGAATGGCCCCCAAATAGGCTACATCTCGATGATGCTGACACCAGAGTGACCTCATGCCATGAATAAGAGCAACATCTAAAGGTAAGTAGGAATAATGGTTTGTTGTTAGTTTTCTCTTTGAAAATGATAGAATCCAGGGGGTTTAGATGGGGAACACGGCAGTGAAATGTGCAGCGGTGTGATTTCGCTGAGGCTCCCTCTTATTCCACTGCATTACCAGAGCGTCAGCATCACCTGACAGTACCAGGCTCCTTCCTGGTTTTTCACCCTCCGGCTGCTTTCTCCATCAAGTGCCACTCCTGGGGTGTGGCTTCTGGCTACTGTCCTCTGTCCCTGGCTGTTGACCTGGACTCCAGGAAAGCAGCAAGGCATCAGGAACCTTGCCCCTCACTCGTCTGCCCAACTTAGCAGCCTGGCCATCTTGTAGAGGTTTCACGCTCTGCAGTGTGCCTGTTGCCCACTGAGAATCTGGTCTGCCCATTCTGGGCAAGATGGTGACACAGGCCAAATCTGTCTTTGATGATACCAAGAGTTAATTTAAACAGAAGGAAAACACTGTCACCACTGTCACCAGCAGTCAGCTGTCTGAAGCCAAAGTTAAGAACTGAATGAAGGTTCCCTGTAAGTGTTTTTAAGCAAAGGAATGAAAGTATTCCTGTTCTAAGCCCATTTCCCCATCCAGCCAAGGCCCATGTCATAGTCTTGTCCTTTACCAACACTCCTTTCATGAGCTCAGGCTTTCCCTCTCAATCCAGTGTGTGACTGCATCACACTCTGACTGTCCCGCCAATACTTCCTGTGTCTCCAGCAGGATGTAAGGTCCAACAGGTGGGCCTCAAGACTCCCCTTTCCTGTGTATCCCCTGCTTATCTAGGCTTGGTGCATGTCTAGCTGGTAAAGAAGAACTAAGTGAGTATCTCTGGTCTCCAGCTCAGATGCTAGAGATGGACCCCAGGCAGAATGGAAGCAGCCCATGTCGCTGCTCCTCTGATTCCAGAAACTTCAGATGCCACCTTATTTCCCGTGCCCAACACAAAAAGAAGCCCCTACAGAGGTCACACCTGAGGTCTGATTTCCAGGAGGCTCGCGCACCTGCTGTTGTAAATAAAGCCTACAGTCCTGGGTCAGGCCAGCCACGAACTGTGTCATGGCTGCAATTGTTGTTGCTGTTTTCTCTCTCATTGTTTTTTGTTTCTTTGCTTGCTTGCTTAATTCGATTTAGAATGCAATTCTGCTAACCAATTCAGGGATCAGAATGTACCCACATCAATGTTAAAATGACCCGTCTATTCAGTGAAAAGTAATCAAGGAAATGTTTTTCCAATTTTACACGTAAGGAACAACCGTTCAGTTAACTTTACATCCAGCTGTCAACGTCACAATAGTTCCTCTTTTCTTACCTTTCCTTTTCTTCCCAAAGAATATACAAAGTTCTTGTGACAGTTTTAAACATAAGCAAATACCAGGTAGCTGACCCTAAGGAGAGAAGGTACATCACTATTTCTCTTCAGTTGTGGGAAGGAAATACAACCTGCTTAGATGGAAATATTTAGGTTGAGCCCACCGTACAGAGAAGGAAGGAAAACTTCCCCTCACACCCCCTGGCTTGGTGTAGCAGTCAGAGCTGATCCTACACGTAGCGGGCAGTGATGTGGTGAGAACCTCTGTTTAGCCTGCAGACCGGATAACAGATGCACACTGTGGTCTATGCAGCAAATATCTGAGTTTCCAATGAAACATTATTTCTCCACTTGGAATGCTGGAAGGACGGCACTCTCTTCCATTCCAAAGTTTACCCATTCACTAGGACCTGGCTCACGCCCGATTCAGCCAACACTGACCTTTTCCCTTCCTATCTGCTCCGGAGCTTTCCGTCTGCACCAGTTTGAGTTCTTGGTTATTCTCACAACACTCTTTAGTAGAAGCAGGACACAGGTAGCAACTGCTCCTGTAGCAGCTGGACTCTGCTGGTCATACCACAAGGTCAGTGTGGTATCCGATTCTGGGCACCATATTTGATGCTGACAAACTTGGAGTTCTTACAGAGGATGGCAAACAGGAGGGTGTGGAGAAGCCGAGACCTATAAGAAGCGGCTGAAGGAAGTGGCCATTGTCAGCCTCAAGAAACCCACTCTTAGAGGATGCTGAGAGTCCGAGCTGAATGAATGAATGAACAAATGAATTAGCTATCAAACAAAGGAACACACTGAAGAGGAACTCTCTTCAAACGAGTGAAGTATTGCCATGTTGGTAATCAACTGCAGGACTGCCGTGTTGGTAAAGACAACCTGTGTTATTGCAGATTAACTAAGACCAATGGGTAGAAGATAAACCGAGGCCCCTTTTATCAACGTCTAGGAAAGACGTTAAAGAACTCCGGCCTTCTGTCTGGATCCCGCTGCCTTGTTCTGCAGTGAATTCCTTCCAACCTGAGGAGGCCAGCCTTGTATGGATCATCACTTTGCAGGGCTGTTAACAGAAACCCTCTTTGTTCATTGAGGGGATGGGCCAGATGAGCTGGCTGAGCCACAGAATCCCTTGGGAGCGTTTTAAAGCATGCAGATTTCCGGGCCCTTTGATCGGAGCTTCTAACTCTGGCTGGGCCTTGGGAACGTTCACTTCGTTTTAAATTCCCCAGGTAGCTCCAAATGCTCAGTGAAGTTTGGGAACCACTGGACTGGACAACTGTCCTGGCTTCTGACATCAGGATTTGGTGATTTCATTGCATTGGGTTCTGCATCTTTTTGTGAGAATTTCATGTGTCGGTAAGTCCAACAAAGTGTAAATTCTTGGACCAGTGGTTTCTAGCTTTCCTTCAGCCCAGGACTCTTGACAGACAAGGTGTGCTCTCAGGAAAAGCATGGCTTTCCACAACAGGAGGTATCTCCTGCCGTGACCAGGGCCACGTCTCCTGCATCCCTGCAATGCTTCGTACCATGCTGGGCTCATCCAAGCCACTCCACTAACGCCGTAATAAAGCTCTTATGTGTAGCTGATACCACGCTGTACCGTGGATTTGCAAGTGCGGGGCCATAGGAAAACAAATCAGGGCCTGAAATTCCCACCCACAGTTGGAGAGCTGCAGTTTCACCACATTACTGTATTTTGTCTTTTCCAGTTTATCAGTCCCACTTGGCCGGACTTGCAGTCCCACAGACACCTCGGTGGATTCATATGCATGGCTGCCCCAAACCAAATAAACCACACCACGATGGCAAGAAAGCTCTCCTGACATCTCCGCTGTGCTAAATTCCCTTTCATGTTCTGACTCCTTTAATAAAGCCGAAATGAAAATGTGCTAATCTGGGGGAAATTGGCAACTTGGAAATAATACACTAATGTATGCATACAACTCAATCTTGTGGATTCTGGACGCTTGATCACATTGTTTTAAATCTTAAGTGGCATGGCTGGTGGCTGCGGGCAAGCTGAAGAGGATTTCCATACCACTTCACTAATACTTTCATTTGATGACAGATAGAGCATGAAGAGAGGTTTTTCATTATTAAATTCTTTGATCTCCATACTTCCACCCGGGTTTACTCTGAACCCCAGGCAGTGCGGTGAGATAAACTTGTACGTATTTGGTGTAATAGCACAGTGTCCTCTCCAAGGAACTGTTTAACCTCAGCTGGATTCCGGCATGTGTTGTTTTCTAAAAAATCCATGAGCACAGACTCCCATCGACACTATGCAGTCTACATTCAGCAGGTGTAGGTGTTTGTAGAAGCAGAACAAAAACAGCCTGTGTTTAATCTGTGCACAGACCTTTTGTTCTTAATGACCTGAAAAGGTGGTGAAACAGACAAAGCAAGTGAGAGTTTCAGGACCAAGTCTCGCCTCTGATACAAACCGAGGGCCGGCAATTCCGAGAGGCGGCTGGTTTCTCTAAATGTAGAAATCCATGATCTCAATGGCCTTGTTAATGACACGAATGAGGAAAAAGACTTGGAGAACCTCAAATGAAATGTCCATAACTTGACTGTAGTCAAGTTTGTAGAACTCTGCCAGTGGATGTTCTTGAATGTTCTGACAGCCTTCTCCATCCACATCCTCACCTGCATGGTGTAGCGGTCCAAACTCAGCCTCTGGACCCAGACTGCTCGTGTTCAAATCCTAGCTCAGCTACTCTCTGGCTGTGTGAACTGGACAATCAGGGGTGTTGGTTTCCCCATCTGTAAAATCAAGATTCGATAGTAGCTACTTCTTGGAAAATTATAATAGATTATCCTTATTGTAGGTGCCTGGCCCCCAAAAAAGTGCTCTGGAAAATATTAGTTTCAAGTTTTCATTCACAAGCTTCCATTCAGTGGCTTCATATGGCTCAGTGATGAACACATTTCAAATCAGTCCATTAGTTTGTATTTATAGAGGGCTTTCAAAAAGGCTACAGCCTAGTTGGAGGAGTGAGAAGCTCCAATGAAGTAAGAGTTAACACCACAGGAGGGTATTTTATTATTTGTGGATTTATGATGAAGAAATAGTGAAGGAAAGCTCCATGGAAGAGCTGGGACTTAGAGGTGAAAGGGAATCAAAATGAGGAGAGTTTGGGTCTTCCAGGTGTAGGAGAACCGTGAAGTCACAGAGATGGGATGCATTTGGTAGACTTTGGGAATGGTGAGGAGGTCTAGCTGTTTGAAGCAAACCATCTCTAACGCGGCCTTTCCGTTTTTCTTAGAAAATTATAATCTAAGATTAATGTGAGGACACAATTAACAAGTGGAAACTGACAATGGCTCTAATTTATTGAGCACCTACTACCTGTGAAGTATGAGCTACTTTTCCACTGATGCAACAATCTTGAAAGCAAGTGTTAATATCCCCATTTTCTACGAAGAAACAGTGGCTCAGAGGAGTAAGCTGACTTGCCTGAGGCTACTGGTAAGTAGTACTGCTAGAATTTGAACCCAGATCTGTCTGCCCCTAAGCCAGGGCTCTTTCCATCACCCTCAGCATCATTCAATAAGCTGACGTTAGAGGTCACATTTTATGTATCAAAAATAATGGTGCTTGGGGCTCAGGTTAGAGACTCTGTGTTCACGTCTGCACATTAAACCTCTGCTCAGGCTGTATTTGTAGAGGCGGTCTTGAATCTCTAGGACACAAATTCTGGTGCTTTTTGAAGCAGCGTGACAGGGATTTGTTCCTCTCTCTGGGACTCTTGACCCTCTTTAGAGTCAACACAGAATCTAGGTGAATACAACGTCATGTCTTTTATACAGTGGTCTGCTCTTTGACAAATTCCACCATCTGGACCACCAATGTGAAACTGTAAGGGGGAAAATGTCCCCTGAGTGGGGGAGAGAAAACACTGGTGCCACAGTCTATATTATCCACGACAACAGAAGCTAACACCACTCTCAAGTCCATGGGCCAAGGGCTACTTTGTGACACTGCAGGCAAAATTAAGGTTAGGATTTTCACCTTAAGAAAACTCCACTCTTCCTAGCTTACTGGAGCAGTAAGGTGGGAAATAAAGATAAAGGAGTATACTAGAATTGACCAAAAAATTGCCAATCTGGGGCTGTTTAAAGTAGGAACAGCAGTCCTAACTTCTTATAGCCCTGAAGGTGTTATTATACCAAAGTCACCAAGTAAAACTAAAATAACATTCAAAACTCCTTCTACCAAGACTTAAAAATATGTGCTGATTTTATTATTACAACAGTAATTCTATTGGTATTAGTGATAATACAATGATATAGTCTGGAAAAAGTTTTCCATCAAAAAGGTTTACTGGTTGACAAGAGCTCATATTACCTTTGTAACATGGAAATCTGAATTTCCTGATAAATGCCAGATAAATGAACTGATTTCAAAGTAGTGGAAACTAATTTTTTAAATGGTCAGAAAATATATGAACGAATATTATGTTTTAAACTGTAAAGCACCATATGCATTTGTTATTGTTGCTGATTCATATAGTTCTTGCACAGCACACACTCAAAATAAAACTCTACTTATAGAAACATACCACAGATGCATATCACACCGTTACCCAGACAAGACCTACCCTTAGCCTTCAGAAATCACTGCAAAGAACAGTTGTATGACCTTAACTTTACCAGTTACATGACTGGCAATTCGGAGAGACTTCACCCTGCAGGTGGTGAGCTGCAGGTAAGGGAGAATTGTAAGTGAGAGTTCTAAAGAGGCTTCCACGTAAAAGACAGTATCCCAGATGCTCTAATTTGTTGCCTCGCTGAAAAACGTGCTACTTCTCCACTCAAGAGCCTTCAGTCGCTTGAAACGAAACCCAAATTATCAGTAGTAGTGCTTTTCAAACTTTAGCATGCGTAAGAGTCAACTGGACACTTTTTTAAAAACACAGATTCCTGGGCCCCAAAATACTGAGGCTGTAAGGTCTAGGTTGGGATGTGAGATTCCGCATTTCCCAGAATGAGAAATGGGCTTCGTCCCAGCAAGCTCCCAGGTGATGCAATGCTGCTAGTCTAGGGATCCCACTTTGAGTGATCCCACTTTGAGCAGTTGCGGTTAGAACCGCCCCCAGTCTGGTGGTCATCTAAATTTCAGCCTATCTCACGACTTCCTGCTTGAGTTGATTTCTCTTCATTATGGCAACCACTCCTCGCTCTTGGTCACTTCTGAACCATCCTGGCAACTCTGCCCCAGGTCCCTCCTCTCCACCTATCAGACTCTTCCTATTCTCTTCCTCCTCGGTGGTGCCTTTCCCAATGAAGACAGTATTGAGAAAACTCTTCCTCCTGTGAATTCATGGCAGTACCTAAACCAGCCATGTGATGATTAATCACACCCTGTACATTATAACCTTATGCCATTGGCTTACATTGTCAGGACAGAGAAGTTTATTTAACTCAGTGTTTTTTTTTTCACCCCACTTCTTCAACTGGACTTTCTCAGTCCTTGAGAGCAGGAATTATACCTTGCATATAATAGTCAATCGATTAATAATGACTGATTAATTAGACTTACCGATCAACATAGTTAATATAACTTTGGTTCGACTTGGGTAAGGTTGTCTAAATTACTAAGATGGGTGAGTATCATTACTCTAGACAAGCCAATTCAACACTGTTTCACGGTCTTTGTTCTCAGAGCGGCCCCTGAGGTCCTTTATTGGACCTAACAGAGCAGCCATGCTCAGAAATTACATGGTTGATTACTTGAGTGGCTCGCCCAAATGGACTACTTCTCTTCCTCCTGGATACAAACCAGCTTAGGCTTATACCCATTCATGACCCTACTTTTAAGAATTCCACTGGGGAGTCTACCCACCAATGATGTAAAGTACAGGCAAACCATCAGAGTCTCACATGGACGACAAAAACAAAAGATTTTTCAATTGCCTTCTGACTAATTCCTTACTTAGTGAAATAATCAGTAAGCTGGTGAGGAAACCCTACTTTCAACCACAGTGTTATGTAAAAAATGTGCATTCTCTTGCAATACTGACTCACAAACAATCCGATGCCAGGAAGCTCTAACAAATGCCTGGAAAAGGGGTATATTTCCAGATCCGCATGACTTTTACTGTTCCTCTGTGTTGCGTCAGATTCTTGGTTTGCCACGTGGGAGGAGAGCTAAGAAACGATTACGAAGTGAACTGGCTCTATAAGGATGGGCGATCCTGCAACTTTGGGCTTCCAGGCTCTGCTAAACTAAATGGAAGTTTGGTTCATTCATTTCATAAAAGGCAATCAATCTCTGGCAGATACTTCTTGAGCACATACTAGATGCTAGACAGTTCCACCCGTAAACTGCTCATTCTCCATCTCTCTCTCCAAACTCCAAGACGTTGTCTACCCTTGAAATTATACATGCGGTTTCATTTTGTACCATGTCGGCTGGGCCTACACCTGAGTATCTGAATATGTAGATGAGATGAGCATGACTTTAAAACAGCACTCAGCTCACGGCCTTGGGCTGAGAGATACCCTTTCACCTCTGCCTCCCAGGCATGGCCGAAACTGCTTCTCAGGGCTCTAAACCAATACTTTAATACCATTCTTTGCTCAACCACTGCACCAAAGTATTTTGATGGACAAGGACTCACTATCTAGTACACTTCATCAGTCTGGCATTTGTTCAAATATGAGACTGTGATAGCTTGAACAGGAGCAAACTGGAAATATATCTTTATAAAGAAATACATTGCTTAGCCAATTGATAGCCAAGTCAAATGCTCAAATGTACAAACCTTTATAATTAAGAACACACATTTTTAAGTACACCAACAGCACCCATCTATTTGGCCAGTGTGCTAATTCAAATTACCCTTATCTTTTTATCAGGGAAGGTTCTGAGGAACCTCTACCTGGCGACAATCTGTGAGCAGTTCTAACTCCTGTCATCTTTTTGAACACATTCCATATATTTCAGATTTACCACCAATTCTAATTGCCCAAATTAGTTTTCTTTTGCTGTGCATCTGTTTGGATAAGATAAAACTCTGCCAACTTGGTTAAAACAGAAGCACTGACCAAAGAATCATTAGCAAGAGCTCCCCACTAACCCCAAAGGCAGACCTCACCAGGACTAACTCTCCTCTTCTCCGTGAAGCCCTCGACCAAGTTCCCACGTACTTACAACCCAGGGTCAGCCAGTGACAACAGTTGCCTGTAACCTAACAGCACAGCGAGAAACTTCTGCCCTGCTCTAATCATCCAAATGGAAAATTTACGAGAGATACAGACAGATCAGGTCACAGACTATGTCCTGAGCACTAGAAATAACTTATTTTCACAATTTATTTCAACAAAATGTACTGGGTAACATAAAGTTGTTCAATGAATACAAGCCTAGGATTTTCAATGGGAGAAGATGGTTCCCTGCCCTCTTTTCCAGAGACCAGACTATCAAGATGCAACCTCCAGCCTTGGCCACTTCAACGCCTTATCTACCTTAATTCGCAAATTTCTGTGAAAAGAAAGGGAGAGCAGGAAAGCAAGATCTGAATAAAGGCAGGTGACTCTTATTACTTCAACACTTCCTTTGGGGTGACTTGAGCCAAGCCGACACTCAGATGGGCGTGCTGGCGGAAAAAGAGGGGAAACAACAAAACACGAGAAAGGAAATTTACAAACGCTTCCCCCTCACCCGATACTGCACTGGGCTACCTCACCTCCCCGAAGACCCGTGAAGCCCCTTACCACTTGCACATTCTTCCCCTAGGTCACGGCCTGTTACTCCTATGTTCTCTCAAGGGAAATGCAAGGATTAAAATGGCTGAGCTAGTGGCAGCCAGCCCTTTGGAATGTCTGTGAAATAGTCATCTCTGGAGGGTCGCTGCTGCATCTTCATAAATGGGTTGGGGGGTGAGGGTAGTGGGGCTGTGCAAGACAGCCCCAGAAGAGAGAGTTGAGACAAACTAAACAGCAGCATTCCACCAGCCCCTTGTGCATAAGGCAAGGGTGCCTTCGCTCCCCAGGAGACAATGCCATCAGCTAAAGCATGAATCAACTGGTCTGCTCTATTTTCTAAACTTGCGCAAACACTTTCCTGGAATCGGCAACATGACTCAAAGCACCTGTGATCATTTATGGCTTGGAAATATAACACAAATACTTCAGGATAATTTTCCAATTGGAAAATATTTAAATTTTCTTTTTTGTATGTGTTTCTAACCTCCAGTGACATCAGATCTTGATCATTAAGATAATGCCAAGGCCGGTCAGAGGTAGCTAATTCTAGAATAAGAAGGTAAAAGGGATTCTGCTAAAATCTGAACAGCACTTTCTCCAGATTACTACAGTTACAACAGATCTTATCTGAACTGTGGTCCTCACACACAAATAACCGCTGGCTATTCAGATGGGAAGAATAACAAATTATTCACCAAAACGGTGTGCTCCTTTTTTTTTTTTTTGGATTGTGAAGCTTAACTGCACAGACCGTAGGATGGAAGGCCTGTTGGTGGTATCAGTGGAAGTCTGTGCGTGAAACAACGCCTGCTTTCGCTATTTCCAGAGTATGCGAGAAACTATGACAAACCCAAAACACTGTTTCTGAGATTCTTGGAGGAGTTGTTTAGTTCAGCCACAGACACATTCCCTGCTCTGGGGAGACTAGATAAACAGCATTCTTTCAAGGTGCAGGTCTTAAACAGTTGCTTCCCCCTTTTCTCTTCCCCTCTTAATAGGAGGCTTTTAGGTTTGAATAAACCAGGAACTACATCAACCCCCGCCCCCCATCTCCTTTCCCCGTCTGAATACAAGAAGCTTGGAGAATTATTATCAGACACTCTATGATCCTAGCTCTGAAGTGGGGAAGAATTTAAATATTTTGAAGGGCCAAGAAAGGGCAAGGGTAAACTAAGTTAAGAGCACGGTTTTGTAAGTTAGCAAGTCACTATTTTCTCCTCCATACTCTGGTTAAAAACAAGAGCCACATCTGCAGAAAGCATGCGCTTGCTATCAGCAACAACAGACCTCCCTTTCAATCCCCCCACAGTAGTTATACTACTGAACTGAGGAGCCCAAAGGAAGAGCCCGAGGGAGTTAAAAAAATAATAATAATTTTGCCACCTGCAGTAGTTTATGTGCTACCAGTTTTTGACCAATGAGGTACTTTCCAATTCCCATAGTCTGTACCCTCACCCAAATCAGAGTATAACCAGAAAATGTTTCCTTGTATCTCCCCAATTCTTCTTTCTATCTAATCTAGAAGAGAGATAGCATTCAGTAAGACTTTGCTTCTGCTACAGGCTGCTGATGACAATCTAAATCCCTTGGGCTACGGTTTAAGCATTTGTTGCCAAGACTGTCCTTTCCATTATCATGTAATACCATGTTTTAAAGAAACCATCGGTGCAAGGAAATCTAATTAACTTGGGGTTACCTATCAGCCAGTATTAAGAAATACATCATTAACTGAAATTCATTTATAAATATATTTAGATGATTTTGGGGTGTCAAAGGAATAACACTATATCTTAAAGGCAGTTAACCATGCTTATATTCATCAAAAATTGGCAAATTTGAGGACTAAAACTGCATTACAGTCAACAACTCTCGGGGTCAGGGAGGAACTAGGATTCTGTAAAGTCATCAGAAATGAATCTTCTACACTCTTCCCGAGTTACTGAACAATTTGCTTCTTAAATGAATTTGATAGGAAACTGCTACTCCAATTTAGAAGTCACCAGTAAGGATTATTACAGCACAAAGAACGGAGACTGTTACTGCGCTGCCTGGCAAAACTGCAAATCCTTTCCTGCCCCTTTTAAGATGGTCACAATGGCAGAATCCTCTGTCCTGGGAGCATGCTTGACTTCCATTTTCAAATGCAGGGGAAAACAAACAAGCTTGGGCTGCTTCACAGAGCCTCAAATAGCTTTTTCCAAAGATGAGCTTCATCTCTCATCAGGTGGGTTTTTGAAGGCCCAGACCACAGAAACCGTCTGGGAGTCTGGGCTCAAAAGTCCAGAACAATTCAGAAATTATTTCAGCTGTTCTCAATTTAGAAGTAAAACAAAAACACCAAGTAGGAACGAACAAACACATGCTTCTATGTATCTATTTTTAAAAGAAGAGCACAGCTCTGCCCCTGACTTTTTTTTTTTTTTTTGCGGTACACGGGCCTCTCACTGTTGTGGCCTCTCCCGTTGCGGAGCACAGGCTCCGGACACGCAGGCTCAGCGGCCATGGCTCACGGGCCCAGCCGCTCCGCGGCATGTGGGATCTTCCCGGGCCGGGGCACGAACCCGTGTCCCCTGCATCGGCAGGCGGACTCTCAACCACTGCGCCAGCAGGGAAGCCCTGCCCCTGCCTTTTTGTCCATTCTTTTCTGCTTAACTTCAGGATCTTGCTCATAAAGAAACAGTATATAGCAATTCCAAAATCTCTTCTCCTGGAATATCACAAATTCTCTCATCCAGCTAAGCCAGAAGTCTTTTAGCTCTTCAGGCTGCTCTTTCTAGCCCTGTATCCATCAAACATAATAACCGGTTGCTATTTCGTCAATATTCCCTGGTTCAGTATTGACCATCTCAGCGCTACTTTTCCGACTGTGATTACCCTCTAGTGGCAAAAGAAGTTCACTGCAAGCTACTCGGCAACTGGATCCTAAAGGAAAAAATGATCAGCTTTACTCCTCTTCTTTCTGATTTCCAAGAATACACTTAGTTAAGTGAGACATGTTGGAAGGTTTGTGTGTTATTGTTTTCAGTGTAGGAAAACCTTCATTAATAAGCTGAATTTTTATCTTTCAACCCCTAGTTAAAAGAATAGAGGTGGTAAAGTGGGGGCAGGGGAGGGGTTAGTCAATCCAAAAGAAAACTGAATGGTATTAACATTACAGAGAACCTCAGCCCTCATTCTGCCCAATTTTCCTCTTAGTCCCCATAGTTTGTGTGCAGTCCCTACTTCCCCGGGATAGTTTTAGAATCACAGCAGGACTTTCTTGGCATGCTGGGCCTCTCATGGCTTCCTGATAAGGGGAACACTTTGCTTGAGGAGGCCGACCAGATCGGGTAAGACACATCGGCCCAGGGAGCACCCACAGGATGACCTGTCACCAGGACACACTGACTAGCCGGCGCACTGGGGCAGATTTTGTTCCTGAAAGTCTAAAACCCTGCCCTCCGCAAGAGGGTAGGGGCCATGTCTAACTTACTCATTTCCACGTCACCAGCATCTGACGCAGCGCTTTGTACCTAGTAGGACAGTGAGAAATATTTCGTTTATGCATGAATGAGAAGATGCTGAAAGCATCACACTCAGGAAAGCAAGTGTGATGCTGATCTCCAGGAAACTCTGCCAGTCCCGATTTCCCCCAACAACTAAAAGAGGGGATTGAAAACTCTCCTCCAGGGATCTTACATGCCAAGGAGGTGCACTGGGGGCCAGCTCCCAGGCAGCCAAGTCCCACGGCTCCCCTGAATAAAAGGGGCTTCCCCTCATATAATTTTACAGAGTGCACTGCTCTGCAGGTGTCATTCCCTTACTGTAAACAGCCTGAAACCACCGCTCTAGGACACTGGCTTCAGCAGAACAATGTACCAGAGAGAACTGGTTTTCTGCACCAGAGAATAATGCTAAAAATATATATATAGAAAAAATTAGAACGAATAGGATACAATTAAAGAAAAAAAAAAACTGACCATAAGATTGACAGGACTAGACAGAGTATAGAGTATTCTTTTTTTTTTTTTTTTGCAGTACGCGGGCCTCTCATTGTTGTGGCCTCTCCCGTTGCGGAGCACAGGTTCCGGACGCACAGGCTCCAGACGCGCAGGCTCAGCAGCCATGGCTCACGGGCCCAGCCGCTCCGCGGCATGTGGGATCTTCCCGGACCGGGGCACGAACCCGAGTCCCCTGCATCAGCAGGCGGACTCTGAACCACTGCACCACCAGGGAAGCCCCCAGAGTATTCTTTTGGTCACTGAGATGGACACACGGATGCAGATATCTTCGATGTGAGCAGGGCTGAACATCTTAGAAGCATATAGAACTTTCCTGGAGCCCTGTTCCTACTGGCCCACTGCAACTCGGCAGCACTGGAGGGAAGGACGGCTCTGTGCAGCTGGTGCCGCACAGAGTGGGTGCTGTTTGCCTTCTCTGCTCTTGCCCACTTCCCTCTGGACGCCGGCTCTGTTTGTGTGTGCCTGTGGGCTGCCTAGGAGCAGCAGAGCTCTGAGACTTTACCCTCTGCTGCTCTGCCCACCCAAAATCTCATTCACAGCAGGTATCATGAAACCTTGGACAGAGTCACGCAGGTTCTTGGACTGTCCAGGCAGTGTACATGGAAGGGAAGGGCTGTCTGGTCTTATGTGTAATGATTGTATGTGAACTAGCTTCCCCAGTCATTCATTTTGCTAAGCTCAGTTCTTGGTCAGGGTTGGGGGAGCTGAAAATGCATTGCTAAATTGAAGTACACAGTATGTTCTTTAGAGAAAAGATACACAGCAAAACCATTCTTCTCCCAACATTTAACAGCACACAATTCAAAGACAAAAATATGCTCTGAAGTTAAAATACAGAATAATTCCTGTTCAATTAATTCAATGCCTATTTTTTCTTAGTCCTTTAAAGTTTTTAATTTTGTTTGGTTTCCATTTTTACCGTATACGTGGTAATAGTGCAAACACATGACCTTAGCATAAAGCAATACCAAAATGTCAAGTTAGCAATAAGAAACACTCTTGCTGGCTAATCTCTAAAAGGTCCAACATCTCTTGAATTTTAGTTCATTAAAAAAAAAAATAATTCAGATACTGTTTTAAAGGATCACATTACAAGTGGTGAGCAGATGGCCCAAACCAGGCACTGGGCTTGGAGAAGAGGCACAGGCATAGCAGGGGATAACCAAGATGATGAAATGCCTCTCCCACTGGCTGGGAGCCATTAGCAAGATCACTAATCCCTGCAGAAGCAAGGTGAATCCCAATGGTCTTGAAAATGGCTTTTTTTTTTCTTTTTTTTTTCCTGAATCAGATTCTGGGTGTTTTGATTTATAAGAACTAACCTATCACTTACAGCCAGGCTTACTTGAAGGAGCTGAGTGACAAGGATCGCCCTGGTTGATGGAATGATCTATGGACTGAGGCCACTACGCCCACAAAGTTGCAGAAGAGAACTTCAGAGGCCAAAGGAAAACAATTAAAGTGCAAGAAAACAGGCATTGATACTATTTTATTTCATTTAAAGGTATCATTTCAAGTAATAGAATGAAGGATCATTCCATGTGACTGAACCCATGTCAGGTGGTAAAACTGTTTTAACATCTGGAAACCTAGCAGCACCTCGGTCTGTCCTGCTTGGTGGGAGGCCAAGTCCCCTCTCACCAGGTGATGTGCAGACACCTGCACACTGCCGTGTCCTGCATTAACATCTCTCCTACAATTTTCTGACTGGAAACAACTCTCACCTCCTCTTCCCTGTTCCCTCCAAGCTGGGTTTGTGGGACTTGAAATTCAGACCCTTTGGCTTCTTCAGTTAAAGTTTGGTTTGATCAAATAAATATTTAGCATCCTAAACAATGAGCCAGTTCCTCTGGAAACATTTCATTTCATCCCCACACAATGCGCACCTGGACCCCAGCCAGTCCTGGTCCAGCTTTCCAGAGGCTCCTCCTCTCGTCCTGACCTGCTGCGGGCCACTTGGCTCAGGACATTTGTGTCCTGTCGGAAGAGAAAGCTAAATTCAGCTGCTCCCTCCAGAAGCTGCAAACCGTGGCCCTCCCTCCAGCCACGTCTCCCGTCTCTGTGAGCTGCAGGAGGCCACTGAACCTCACAGGAATTGAACTACATGGCCTCCGAGGTTCCTTCTAGCTGGAACTGCAAAACACTGAGAAACCCATGAATTCACTCACTGTTTTAACGTTGAAAGCCCAAAAGTGAGGGCAAAGAGGGAGCAGAAGAAAAGGAACTAGGTTAGGAGGCAACTCCTGAGGACTGAATCTAACTGCTGCATTTCATCTGCCAGTCGGCTGCTGAGTGGACGTTTGCCTCTCCTCTGTCTCGGCCGCTATAAGAGCACTGTGAATACTCCTAACGCAGATATTCACACTCACATCTTTTCATAAGCTGTTGCTCTTCTGATCCTCACGACAAGTTGCCCCCAGGGACTTCAGCTCCCTGTCACCCTCACTGTTCCAAGCACCCTCTGACTGCCCTGCGCCAGAACCAACTGGCTGAGCCTCTAAGTTTCAAGGCTGATCTCTTGCAGCAAAAGTAATCAAAACAGCTCCAAGTCCCATCTTTCAGTCAGAGCAGAAGTGCTTCCATGTGTTTTATATACTTGAGTTTTCGTATTAGTATTAGAACTATTTCTCATTATTATTAGAACCATGGATTCCAGCACTAAAAGTGAAAAATTTGAAAGCCACCTTGAAGAATGGGAGAAGGTGGGGCTTCCCTGGTGGCGCAGTGGTTGGGAGTCTGCCTGCCGATGCAGGGGACGTGGGTTCGTGCCCCGGTCCGGGAAGATCCCACATGTCGCAGAGCGGCTGGGCCGGTGAGACATGGCTGCTGAGCCTGCGCGTCCGGAGCCTGTGCTCCGCAACGGGAGAGGCCACAACAGGGAGAGGCCCGCAAACCGAAAAAAAAAAAAAAAAAAAAAAAAGTTACGGGAGAAGGTGATTTCAGCTCTGCCACCACCCACTGGAAGCATGGTATGATGACAAAATCTATCTCCACGCTTGACTAGTATCCAATATTTAATTTTAGATAAAGAGATACTCACAACGCACAGTAAAGTTTCTAACGAATAGTGACTCGAAAGGATCTAAAATCTGGAAACACCTAAATTCACTAATTACTGCCAATTTCTATCTTAACACAATACCTTTTGAGAAAGGAAAGAAGAGTGGGTTTGAGGAAGGCAGCACACAGTCCCTCCAGGTAATACACACGAAACGAACAGCTTTATCAGAAGGCTTCATCAGGACAAATGAATCCCATCTAAAAAGTACTACGTGCTCTACTCACAAGCAGGCGTAGTCAGATGGGTCAGGGGTTACTGAGCTCCGTTCTGGCTTCTGTGTTTTGAGGACAGATATTTGAAGAACCAGGGATACTAACAGGGAAGAAGTAAGACTGAGATAGAATGTGATTACTGTTTCCAACTATGGTAACAGTGAGCAGCTACTGAGCTCCTGCTGATGTGGCTTATCTGATGCCTCCTCTAAACAGCCTGCTCCCATTTTACAGATGAAGAAGCTAAGGCCTAAGGTTACAGAGCATGTTTGTGGCAGAGCCGGGATTCAAACCCAGGCAATCGGACTCCTGAGTCCTGCTTTTAACGACAAAGCCCTGACATGTAAAAATTAGACATACACTGTTCCAGAGGGCAAAACCAAGATTAAGAATGCAAGTCACAGCAACGCCAATACTGACTGACCAGTGCTCAAAAAGGAGAATTTTCTAGCTAGTAGGTGCATCAAATAACTGACAGTTACAAGGTAGTGAGTTTCCTACTGCAGAAAATACACAAGCAGAAGCCGCAGAAGAGCTGTGATGCATTTTTAGCCCTGACAGAGAGACCGAACTAGGGGATTTCTAAGAGAAGTCTTTGAACCCCAGGATTCTGTGCATGGTTGAAATTGCAGAGATTCTAAACTGGGATAAGAGTTGCCCTAAGGGATGAAGGAATGAATGAAGATTTTCATTCTCTTGTAATTCTTCTTAACACCTTACCTATGAGGGCTGTGTGTTCTTAGTGGGGGACTGGGTGAGCACATGATGCAGAAGCAAAACACTAGACAAAATGACACAGAACTTGCTGTTCAATCCTGCATAATCACTTAATGTCCCTGCACTGCAATTTCCTCAAGTATCAAACACAAGTGATAAGAGGTGGCACTGGGCGTGGAACGGTCAGTCCCATAATCATGCTGCCAGAATCTGTCTCCCAGCTCTGCGTCTTGCTAGCTGCAAGTCACAAAACCGCTTTGGCCTCAATTTCCTCATCTGTAAAGTAGCAGGGATAACAGGATCCACCTCCTAGGGCTGTTGTGAGGATCCAGTGTCTTAGTAAAGTGCTGGGAGCAGAGCATGGCACATGGTGAGCATGAGAGAAACGTTAGCTAAAATGAAGATGATGGCAACTCTTCTCCTGCATCACCAGGAGATTGGGGTGGGGGGGGGAAGCTACACATAGGAAATAAGAAGAATTTGAAATAAAAAGTAGCCATTTTATATTAAAAAGTAAGCTTCCTTATAACATAGTAAGGTCCCTTATTGAGTCCAAATTTCTTAGGCTGCAAATGACTAGTGGAGTCTGAACAGTGACAGAAGGATGCTTCCTCCTCAGAGCAGGACTTCTCACCACGTTTTCACTATTTTTTTCTCTCACACGCAGTTATTTCTTTGAAGTCACTGAAGTTCTTGACAAAAAGATAATCTTACTGATAACTCTTCTGCTGGTGCTCCCACCCAGCCTTTGACATTCTCATCCTTTTAACTTCACAGGAAGTTGTATGACAAGCTCTTGTTTTTAGGTCTACTTTGAGTTAATTTTAGTGTATGGTGTGGGAACAGAATCTAAATGTTCATCATTTATTGGAAAGACCATCTTTTCCTCATTCAGTGGTCTTGTCACTATTGTGGAAAATCAATTAGCCATAAATGTAAAGGTTTACTTCTGGGCTCTCAATTCTGTTGCATTGATCTGTGTATTTTTATGCTAGCACCATACTGTTTTGGTTACTGTAGCTTTAGAGGAAGTTTTGAAATCAGGAAATGTGTATCCTCCAATTTTTTTCTTTTTCAAGATTCCTTTCGCTATTTTGAGTCCTTTGAACTTCCATATGAATTTTAAGTTCAGCTTGTTAATGTCTGCAAAGAAACCTGCTAAGATTTTGGTAGGAATTGCATTGAATATGTAAACCAACTTGGGGAGACATGGCATTTTAATGATGCTGAGTCTTTTAATCCATAAACATGATCTGTTTCTCCATTAATTTAGATCTTCCTTAATTTCTCTCAACAATGTTTTGTATTTTTTAGTACGTAAGTCCCCAGCTCCTTTGGTTAAATTTATTCCTAAGCATTTAATTCTTTCTGATGTCACTGTGAATGGAACTATTTTCTTAATTTCACTTTTGGATTGCTCATTGCTAGTATATAGAAATACAACTGATTTTTATATATTGATCTCACATCCTGTGGCCCTCCTCTACTCATTGATTATTAGTTCTAGTAGGTCCTTTGTGTGTGTGTGTTTGCGTGTATGTGTTCATTAATATTTTCTACATACAGGATCATGTTATTTGCACACACTGCCTTTTGAAAAGAGGCTCAAACCTTAGATACACTCAACAACCAGAGGAAAGAGGGGATCATGTTGACACTGATACAACCTTAGATTACGTAGCTTCTCTCCTCCCTCTCTCCCTACACTGGAAATTATCCCTGAGTATTTGTGCCTCACTTTACTCCAGTGATGCCTTAAAAAAACCCAACAAAACAGAACATAATGCCTGCAAATGGTAAAGCACTAAAGAGACAGAACAGCCCCTAGGAAACTGATATGTAGCATGACTTCAAATATCAGAGCCATCTTAAAATCCATGGCTGGTGAGAAGAATAGCAAGGATAGTGCCTCATACTCAGGGGATCGGCTATGACACAGGCTACATAACTTCTCTGAACCTCTGTTTCCTCATCTGGAAAAGTGAGATAAAGATTCCGCCCTGCTCATGGCTTCCCAACCATCATGATCACAGCTCAGAGAGAAAGTGATAGCACGTGTGTGATACACTGAGGAATGCAGACAGATCCCTGCTACCAGGAACCACCAGCCCAGGGCCCCACCACCCCGGGCTGCCCCAGGGCTATCCCCAGAGCTGACAGGAAGAGCGACATCACAGCCTGCCTCTAATCCATTCTCGGTACCCTGGTTGGGAAGGTCAGATCTGAGCATCAAATGACATGAGCTGAACGTGTCTTGAGAACTGCAGTAGCAAAGAGAAGCTGTCACCAGCGTAGCTCTTGTGGGAGGACTTGAGGTCATCTCAGCACTTATTCGTGGGCTTGCCACAGACAACAGCATCCAACCCCTCAGCCTGGCACACCAGCTGTTCTCTCCCTTCCTCTCCAGTGGGCACAGGCTAGAAGTGCAGGGAGCGGAGAAGAGGATCATTAAGAACCAGGGCCTTCATGGGACTTCTCGGATGACGCCCAGAGGACGCTGCTGCCCGTCGTGGGCATAAATCACTGTGTTGTGTTGTGCTGTTTTCCTGGAGAAGAGGGAGGCTTTGACAAAAAGAGAAATGGGAGAAGACACACCCATATTGTGCCGGTGAGCCCCCCAGTAACCCCTGGGACATTGCTGGAAAAAAAAAAATTAAATATATACCAAGTTATGTTCTTTCCGGGCCCCGGTGGCTGTGTCCTGAAATCACCCCGTTACCTTTGGAACCTCATCAAGGAGCCCTTGCTGGGGGAGCAGGAGGGAGGGGGAAACTGAAACCTTTGTTCCTTCCTACCCCCAAGGTCACACCTAACATTTTATAATCCACCAGCTCATGAGGGAGGGGCAAGGAGAGAGAGAGGAGGTGGGGAAGGCAGGAAAGAAACCAAATGACTAGAAATGATGTCTTCTCTTGGCTGCAACCCATGTGGTTGAAAGCCATTAAACTCGGAGATGATTACAGAAATTAGACACCTCTTGATGGGCGGAACTCTAGAGCCTAGGTGTGCCCCGGGACAGGCACGCAGGGATGGCAAACAAATGCTCAGACAGCTTCTCACGGCTTGGGGATTAGAGGGAAGACTGGTGACTTAAATTTCATAAACTTAGCAGTCACAAAAGGCTCATAAGAAATGACCAGTGCCAGAGTCTTGGCGGTAGTGTTTCTGTTAAGCTTTCCTGCTTTGGCTCTTTTCTTGTGAAAGGTAAACACGATCGAAGGGAAGTGGCTTTGCGGATTTGAGACTGTGCACCCCAGGCCGTGAGCTCACCTGAGCCATCCCAGGAACAGGACGGCGGAGAGAGCGCTGGGAGGCTAATGGAGGAAACGCCAGGCCCTGAGAGCCCCTGCAAGGGCTTGGTACTTCCCTATCAGGTGCCACTTGGTTTTTACCCTCCGGCCTCCAGTGCTGGCCCTGAGGACTGTGCTTCAGGGCCCTCTCATAGCAGACACTCGGGAGCCAGTGTGTGCTGGAGTCAGCAGACACAAGGGCCTGGTCTTTGCCCCAAGGGTCTTCTAGGCATGATGGAGAATTAGAAGTCACAGAACATAAAACGCTACATCCTCAAGCGCTAAGTTGGCAAAAGGAATGAGGAATTGGGCAGAGGGAAACTAATGAAGGGAGATCAAGATAGACATTCTAGAACAGGTGGGGCTTACAAGAATTCATAGAAAAGCAGAGGTGAGGCCCCTCCACCCTTGGTGACCTACATGGAATCAGGTGAAAGTGCTTTCCCACAGCGACAAGGAGACCAGAAGGTATTCCCTGCAGCAGGCATAAACCTCACAGATGCTCCTTCCTGACCAGAGGGCTTCCTGGGAGCCATCCAGGCTTAAACTGGCCTGGCTCCTCAAAGCCTGGACTCTGATCTGGGCTCACACTTCATTGCAAAATGTGTGTGTAAAGGGCTCTGCCCCCCAATCTGCTGCATGCTCTCCCATCTCACCCTGTCTCGGACCACTTTAAGTCAACAGAGGCTTAAAGGATCTGGAGGCCTGAGAGAGGGCTGGGCTGTGTGAACTGTCAGGGCTGGAAAGAAACCACAGCAGCATGATCCAGGGGCGGGGGCTTCCATCACACTGAGCCTAGTGACTGCCTGGAAAGTTTCTAAGCAGAAACCCTGAGGGCCCTGCAGACCACTAAACAGGGCAAGGGAATGGCGTCAGTAAAACTCTAGCAAGGAGAGGCTTGGACAGACAACCCTGCCCCAAGGTCAGTTCAGAAGGAGAAAGAAAGAGGCTTGTCTCATCCTTCTGCCCGTCTGACTCTGACTATAAAGGTCAATAATCTCTATCAGGGGACTCCAAGGAAAGCCTTGGGAACTCAGATAGCAGGGACGAGACAATCAAATTGCTTTTAGAAACTCTGTTGAATTCCCCCTACCAAAGTCAGACATCAGGCGTCACTGGAGAGTTACATGACCCACAGCCAACTACTGCGCTCTGGTCTTTGCCATGGGGAGGTGTGAAAAGGGAGAGTGCGTTCTCTCTGGGAAGGAGGACGAAGAGGGCAAGAGTCACATCAAGTTGGGTTTTGCAGGATGGGCAGAATGTGTCCAGGTGGAGAAGACCCTTTTGTATTCAAAGCACAATGAATTTCCTACCAAAAGGAAAAGCTCACCTGTCAGACACTGGTTTCCTTCACTGCCACCAAAATCCCCATGCAGAGCTGATCACCTGCCTCTCCCTGGAGAAAGGCCAAGTGTTAGGGAAAAAAGGGATCAAGGACAACTGGGCAGATGTCTACACTGGGCAAACCTGCCCACCCCTTTGTGTCCCTTGCTCAGAAAGCCACATGTTTGGTGGGAGGTGCAGGCAGAGGGGTACTGGTGGGACGTAGTGCAGTGAGCCCCACGTGGGTTCCTGTTGAAGGTGAGGAAGTGAAAAGTGGATGGGAGAATATACAATACAAAAAGAACACATGGTGGAAATTTTCCATTTTACGACTACCCTTAGGACTTTTCAAAATGCTGCCGTTTAAGCCTCAGGACAGCCTTGAATGGAGTAGGCAAGGAATGCTGAACCCATTTCACAGATGAGGGAACTGAGGCTCAAAAGAATCATCATGTAGCTGCCCTAAGGGCCTACAGCTAATCAGAAAAAGAACAGAACACAGAACTTCCTCTTCCTCTTCCTAGTTTTCCCCATGTGCCCTTAAAGCAAGTCAGTAAACCCTGCTGTAGTGGGCAGTTGGGCTCATCTGTGGAATTCTGGCCTACTGTGCAGAAAAAGGACTTAAATTAAGAGACACTGATTTCATGACTGTTGATAACAGTTAACATACATATGTTGGCCTCCTAATTTTCAAAGCACTTTTTACATTTAAGGAGCCACCCACCTGGTCTGAGTGAAACCAAGAGAGACAACTGTATTTTAAAATCATGTTCAGTTTTCTAGGATTTGTTTGGTACTTGAGAGAAAACATCCTGTATGCAGGTCAAAGGTCAGAAATCAAAATGGAGATGCTATGATGGGACTTTTTTTTTTAGGCCAAGATAGACTCTCTCTTAAAACAATGTCCGGGACTTCCCTGGTGGTGCAGTGGTTAACAATCCGCCTGCCAATGCAGGGGACATGGGTTTGAGCCCTGGTCTGGGAAGATCCCACATGCCGTGGAGCAACTAAGCCTGTGTGCCACAGCTACTGAGCCTGCGCTCTAGAGCCCGCGAGCCACAACTACTGAGCTCACGTGCCACAACTACTGAAGCCCACGCGCCTAGCGCCTCTGCCCTGCAACAGGAGAAGCCACTGCAATGAGCAGCCCGCGCACCACAACAAAGAGTAGCCCCCCACTCACCGCAACTAGGGAAAGCCCGCGCGCAGCAACAAAGACCCAATGCGGCCAAAAATAAATAAATGAATTAATTTAGAAAAAAATTTTCCCCCAAGTTCTTGCTTTTGAGTCATCCAGCATTCTCACTCAAAAATAAACGAGCAGAGCATTGGCTCCTCTAGGAAGATCAGACTTCTGGAATCGATTTGGGTCCAGAATTGCATTACCCAAGGAATGTGGAGTATGCACAGTACTTGACGGCTTGCGAACCACACTTCCTGAAGCTGGCCACCAGCCAGCGCTGAGGCCACCGGCATCTTCAAAATGAATTCTTCCTGAGACAAAGAACAATCCACCCGATTTCTGAAATCACTGAAGTAGAAAGCTTGCCTGGCTCCATGCTGGGAACTCATGAGAAGGAAGAAGAGCCAGGCCAAGGGGAACCAAGGAGCCCAGGATGCAGGACCCAAAAGGTCTTCCGAGGAAGGGCTGAGCTGGCCTCTGTCTTAGGGGCCACCTTCAAGATGGCGGAGAAGTCAGACGTGGAGATCACCTTCCGCCCCACAAATACATCAAAACTACATCTGCACGTGGAACAGCTCCTACAGAACACCTACTGAACGCTGGCAGAAGACCTCAGACTTCCCAAAAAACACCCTCAGGCGACCTACATGCAGAGGCAGGGCCAAACCCAAAGCTGAACCCCAGGAGCTGTGCGAACGAAGAAGAGAAAGGGAAACTTCTGCCAGCAGCCTCAGGAGCAGCGGATCAAATGTCCACAGTCTACTTGATGTATGCTGTATCTGTGGAATACCTGAATAGACAACGAATCATCCCAAAATTGAGGCGGTGGACTTTGGGAGCAACTGTAGACTTGGGGTTTGCTTTCTGCATCTAATTTGTTTCTGGTTTTATGTTTGTCTTAGTTTGGTATTTACAGTTATTATCATTGGTAGATTTGTTTACTGATTTGGTTGCTCTCTTCCTTTTATATATTTTTTTTTCCTTTTTGTCTTTTTGTGAGTGTATATATGCATGCTTCTTCGTGTGATTTTGTCTGTATAGTTTTTTTTTTTTTTTTTGCAGTATGCGGGCCTCTCACTGTTGTGGCCTCTCCCGTTGCGGAGCACAGTCTCCGGACGCGCAGGCTCAGCGGCCACGGCTCACGGGCCTAGCTGCTCTGCGGCATGTGGGACCTTCCCAGACCGGGGCATGAACCCGTGTCCCCTGCATTGGCAGGCAGACTCTCAATCAGTGCGCCACCAGGGAAGCCCTGTCTGTATAGCTTTGCTTTTGCCATTTGTCCTAGGGTTGTGACTGTCAGTTTTGTTTTGTTTTCATAGTATAGTTTTTAGTGCTTTTATCACTGGTGGATTTGGTTTTTGGTTTGGTTGCTCTCTTCTTTCTCTTTTCTTATTACTTATTTTTTTATTTTTAATAATTTTTTTTCTATTTTAATAACGTTATTTTATTCTCTCTCTTTCTTTCCTTCTTTCCTTCCTTCCTTCCTTTATCTCCCTTTTCTTCTGAGCCGTGTGGCTGACAGGGTCTTGGTGCTCTGGGTGGGTGTCAGGCCTGAGCCTCTGAGGTGGGAGAGCCGAGTTCAGAACACTGATCCACCAGAGACCTCCCAGCTCCACATAATATCAAATGGTAAAAGCGCTCCCAGAGATCTCCATCTCAACCCTAAGACCCAGCTCCACTCAACGACCAGCAAGATACAGTGCTGGACACCCTATGCCAAACAACTAGCAAGACAGGAACACAACCCCACCCATTAGCACAGAGGCTGACTAAAATCATAATAAGGTCACAGACACCACAAAACACACCACTGGACACGGTCCTGCCCACCAGAAAGACAAGATCCAGCCTCATCCACCAGAACACAGGCACCCGTCTCCTCCACCAGGAAGCCTACACAACCCACTGAACCAACCTTAGCCACTGGGGACAGACACCAAAAACAAGAGCAACTACAAACCTGCAGCTTGCGGAATGGAGACCCCAAACACAGTAAGTTAAGCAAAATGAGAAGAGAGAGAAATACACAGCAGATGAAGGAGCAAGGTAAAAACCCACCAGACCAAACAAATGAAGAGGAACTAGGCAGTCTACCTGAAAAAGAATTCAGAGTAATGATATTAAAGATGATCCAAAATCTTGGAAATAGAACGGAGAAAATACAAGAAACGTTTAACAAGGACCTAGAAGAACTAAAGAGCAAACAAACAATGATGAACAACACAATAAATGAAATTTAAAATTCTGTAAAAGGAATCAATAGCAGAATAACTGAGGCAGAAGAATGGGTAAGTAGGCTGGAAGATAAAATAGTGGAAATAACTACTGCAGAGCAGAATAAAAAAGAAAGAATGAAAAGAATTGAGTACAATCTCAGAGACCTCTGGGACAACATAAAACACACCAACATTCAAAATATAGGGGTCCCCGAGAAGAAGAGAAAAAAAAAGGGACTGAGAAAATATTTGAAGAGATTATAGTTGAAAACTTCCCTAATGTGTGTAAGGAAATAGTCAATCAAGTCCAGGAAGCACAGAGAGTCCCATACAGGATAAATCCAAGGAGAAACATGCCAAGACACATATTAATCAAACTATCAAAAATTAAATACAAAGAAAAATTATTAAAAGCAGCAAGGGAAAAGCAACGATTAACATACAAGGGACTACCCATAAGGTTAACAGCTGATCTTTCAGCAGAAACTCTGCAAGCCAGAAGGGAGTGGCAGGACATATTTAAAGTGATGAAAGGGAAAAACCTACAACCAAGATTACTCTACCCAGCAAGGATCTCATTCAGATTCGACGGAGAAATTAAAACCATTACAGACAAGCACAAGCTAAGAGAATTCAGCACCATCAAACCACCTTTATAACAAATGCTAAAGGAACTTCTCTAGTCAGGAAACACAAGAGAAGGAAAAGACCTACAATAACAAACCCAAAACAATTAAGAAAAAGGTAATAGGAACATACACCACAATCACCCTGATACCAAAACCAGACAAAGATGCCACAAAAAAAAGAAAACTACAGGCCAATATCACTGATGAACATAGATGTGAAAATCCTCAACAAAATACTAGCAAACAGAATCCAACAGCACATTAAAAGGATCATACACCATGATCAAGTGGGGTTTATCCCAGGAATGCAACAATTCTTCAATATACGCAAATCAATCAATGTGAGTAACAAACTGAAGTAGAAAAACCATATGATCATCTCAATAGATGCAGAAAAAGGCTTCAACAAAATTCAACACCCATTTATGATAAAAACCCTGCAGAAAGTAGGTATAGAGGGAACTCACCCCACATAATAAAGGCCATATATGACAAACCCACAGCCAACATCATTCTCAATGGTGAAAAGCTGAAACCATTTCCACTAAGATCAGGAACAAGACAAGGTTGCCCACTCTCACCACTCTTATTCAACATAGTTTTGGAAGTTTTAGCCACAGCAATCAGAGAAGAACAAGAAATAAAAGGAATCCAAACCAGAAAAGAAGTAAAACTGTCACTGTTTGCAGATGACATGATACTATACATAGAGAATCCTAAAGATGCTACCAGAAAACTACTAGAGCTAATCAATGAATTTGGTAAAGTAGCAGGATACAAAATTAATGCACAGAAATCTCTTGCATTCCTATACACTAATCATGAAATATATGCAAGAGAAATTAAGGAAACACTCCCATTTACCACTGCAACAAAAAGAATAAAATACCTAGGTATAAACCTACCTAAGGAGACAAAAGACCTGTATGCAGAAAACTATAAGACACTGATGAAAGAAATTAAAGACAATACCAACAGATGGAGAGACATACCATGTTCTTGGATTGGAAGAATCAACATTGTGAAAATGACTATACTACCCAAAGCAATCTACAGATTCAATGCAATCCCTATCAAACTACCAATGACATTTTTCACAGATCTAGAACCAAAAAATTTCACAATTTGTATGGAAACACAAAAGACCCCGAATAGCCAAAGCAATCTTGAGAAAGAAAAACAGAGCTGCAGGAATCAGGTTCCTGGACTTCAGACTATACTACAAATCTACAGTAATCAAGACAGTATGGTACTGGCACAAAAACAGAAATATAGATCAATGGAACAGGACAGAAAGCCCAGAGATAAACCCACACACCTATGGTCACCTTATCTTTGACCATGGAGGCAAGAATATACAATGGAGAAAAGACAGTCTCTTCAGTAAGTGGTGCTGGGAAAACTGGACAGCTACATGTAAAAGAATGAAACTAGAACACTCCCTAACACCATACACAAAAATAAACTCAAAATGGATTAAAGACCTAAATGCAAGGCCAGACACTATAAAACTCTTAAAGGAAAACACAGGCAAAACACTCCATGACATAAATCACAGCAAGATCCTTTTTGACCCACCTCCTAGAGAAATGGAAATAAAAACAAAAATAAACAAATGGGACCTAATGAAACTTCAAAGCTTTTGCACAGCAAAGGAAACCACAAACAAGACAAAAAGACAACCCTCAGAATGGGAGAACGTATTTGCAAACGAAGCAACTGACAAAGGATTAATCTCCAAAATTTACAAGCAGCTCATGCAGCTCAATATCAAAAAAACAAACAACCCAATCCAAAAATGGGCAGAAGACCTAAATAGACATTTCTCCAAAGAAGATATACAGATTGCCGACAAACATATGAAAGGATGCTCAACATCACTAATCATTAGAGAAATGCAAATGAAAACTACAATGAGGTATCACCTCACACTGGTCAGAATGGCCATCATCAAAAAATCTAGAAACAATAAATGCTGGAGAGGGTGTGGAGAAAAGGGAACCCTGCACTGTTGGTGGGAATGTAAATTGATACAGCCACTATGGAGAACAGTATGGAGGTTCCTTAAATAACTAAAAACAGAACTAGCATACGACCCAGCAAACCCACTACTGGGCATATACCCTGAGAAAACCATAATTCAAAAAGAGTCACGTACCACACTGTTCACTGCAGCTCTATTTACAATAGCCAGGACATGGAAGCAACCTAAGTGTCCATCGACAGATGAATGGATAAAGAAGATGTGGCACATATATACAATGGAATATTACTCAGCCATAAAAGGAAACAAAACTGAGTTATCTGTAGTGAGGTGGATGGACCTAGAGTCTGTCATACAGACTGAAGTAAGTCAGAAAGAGAAAAACAAATACCATATGCTAACACATATATATGGAATCTAAAAAAAAAAAAAGGTTCTGAAGGACCTAGGGGCAGGACACGAATAAAGATGCAGACGTAGAGAATGGACTTGAGGACACAGGGAGGGGGAAGGGTAAGCTGGGACGAAGTGAGAGAGTGGCATGGACTACCAAATGTAAAACTGATAGCTAGTGGGAAGCAGCCACATAGCACAGGGAGATCAGCTCGGTGCTTTGTGTCCACCTAGAGGGGTGGGATAGGGTGGGGGGGAGGGAGATGCAAGAGGGAGGGGATATGGGGATATATGTATAGGTATAGCTGATTCAGTTTGTTATACAGCAGAAACTAACACACCATTGTGAAGCAATTATACTCCAATAAAGATGTTAAAAAATAAGTAAATGAGTTAATTAATTAAGTAAATAGGAGGAGAGAGAGGGAACTGCTTTGATTTGAAGCTCTAAACAAGTGAAACAACAGACATTGCTGAGTCTGTCCTAAGCCACTTCAATGTTTTGAAATGCACAGCTTCTCCAACATTTAACATCTAAAATGGGATTAATGGCCTGAGCTCTATGGCAATCTCTAACTCAGTAAGTTATCCAGGATGTAGCCAGCAAAACCCCTCCTTGTGTTGGTGATAACAGCACTGTGAGCTCCGGGCTTGCAGAAGGGGAGGTGACTTCCCAGGACCACGTCTTCTGAGACATGTGTTGTGCCTTCTTCTTGTTCCAGCCACTAGTCTTCATCACTCTATAAAAGAGCACCTGCATCACCAGGTAAACGTGTACTTATCAGCCCCTAACGAGATCTTGTCAAGTCCAAGTGCCCTGGGTTCCCTTGGCCAACTGGAGATGATATTTCTGTACTCTTTCTCTGATGAGTTTTTAGAAAACAGTTCAGCGAAGTGTTATCAGACGTGGTCCAGCTCAGGGAGAATGGTTGGCTTGCCTGGCCCAGCCTCCTCTTAATCCTTTGCCTTTAAACTTCTCTAACTAGGGATAAACACAGACAGGTAGGCTGGGTCTCCAGGCAAAAAAAAAAAAAAAAGGCCACAGAATCTCTCCCTCAAATAGTCCTTGGATATCAGATACATCTCTCCTGACCTAAGAAGAATTCACTGCAGGAGAAGCGACAGAGAACAAGGCTAAGAAAAGCCCTTCCATGCTGAGTTGAGGAAAGAGGCAGAAGGCTCAGTGTCAGAACCAAGATGGGCTTTTAAGAGCTGTTTGTTAACAGACAGACAAAAATGGAAATAGGGCTCTTCTAACAATGTTCACTCATTATAGAAATAAATAGAGAATGTGGAATACCTCTTAAAACCCATCCAATTCCTTGTTTACCAGAGAGTATTTTCAAGAGGATTCCTGAAGGGGTCTTGCCCAAGATATAGGCATTTAGAGCAGTGCTATCCTGCTGCTGCTGTAGATAAACAGTTGACTTTTTCGCCCCCTTTTAAGTTTTCAAACAGTTATATAAAAACCCTGACCAAGGGCTTCCCTGGTGGCACAGTGGTTGAGAGTCCACCTGCCGATGCAGGGGACACGGGTTCGTGCCCCGGTCTGGGAAGATCCCACATGCTGCGGAGCGGCTGGGCCCGTGAGCCATGGCCGCCGTACCGCAAAAAAAAAACCCCAAAAACAACCCTGACCAAGAAGAATAATCGCAAATTAAACCGTATCAAAAAATTAAAAAATAACACACCCTCCAAGCTTAAGTTTTTCCATTTTTCAATGTGATGTGTATATCAAAGAAACCCTAAAGCTGAGATCTCAAACTTCAATGTGTAGAAGAATCTTCTGGAAGTCTTGTTAAAATCACCTGGGACTGGGACTTCCCTGGTGGCGCAGTGGTTAGGAATCCGCCTGCCAATGCAGGGGACACGGGTTCGAGTCTTGGTCCAGGAAGATCCCACATGCCGCGGAGCAACTAAGCCCGCGAGCCACAACTACTGAGCCCATGTGCCATAACTACTGAAGCCCGCGTGCCTAAAGCCTGAGCTCCGCAACACGAGAAGCCACCGCAATGAGAAGCCTGTGCACCACAACGAAGAGTAGCCCCCACTCAATGCAACTAGAGAAAGCCCGTGTGCAGCAATGAAGACCCAATGCAACCAAATTAATTAATTAATTAATTAATTTAAAAAAATCACCTGGGACTCAGCCCAGAGGTTCTGCTTCAGCAGGTGACATTCATGTGAAGCCAAAGTTCTCTGGGCTATTCTTTGAGAAACACTGCCCTGTGGAGCTAGGTATCACAACGTATTGCTGGCAAGAGTCATGTCTAGCCCTGGAGGCCAGACAAGGCCCGGACCCACACGGGATTGCTGGAGAATGCCAAGCCAGCCTGGAGACAGAGTCTGGCTGATTGGCTGACCTTTGAGCAGCCGGTTTGCTTGGAACAAAGGATGGCAGCTGATCCTTTAGGAATAGGGTCTGCCCCATGGCCCTCACCCCAGAACCTCCACTAGGAAGGCATTCCAGCCATTGCTTGCTGGGTGAGGAGGCGGGCACTGATCTCTCTGGAAGAAGGGGAGGCATTTCACTGACCATCAGACACCATCTTCCCGTGACCAGGCGGGGGGTGGGGGGAATCCTCTGGGATTCAGGCCTCCTTCCGGGAGTTGTTTTTGCCCTCTAGGGATGCTATTTTGGTCTCCCATCTGCTGACTCAGTTCCCCTGGCCAGGGCTCCACACTGTAGGTCAAAACCCATGTACACATACAAACAGGTAACTGCAATTAAGTTTCCCAAGATAACCCTTATCTTTACTCCATGTAGAAAATACAGATGCACTCTCATATTTTCTATCCTATTCTATTTCACTAAAGAAAAAATGCTCACAGAGACACACTCAGTGAATTTCATGACCCACTAGTCAAACATGACCTGGAGTTTGAAAAATACTACTTTAACTTGCCTGTAGAGTATAGGATATATGGTTTTGGGTATACTATTCTGTAAAATAAAACGTGAGTACAAATATACAATAAAGTACACAATAGGATAATCAGATACAAGCGCAGGATCTAACATACAGTAGAATCACTCAGCGTAGATAGAGCGATGCCCTCCTCCTGAGGAGATGCCCCCTGCTTGAGAGGCAGGGAGGAGCTGAAAACCCCTGAGCATGAGCAGGTCCACAGGTCACTCGCCTTAATTTATTTATTTGCCAACCACCTATAATTAAACGAGCATAAGCAAAAGCTTTCTGTATGGTGACCCTATGGCATTCTTACTGCTTTCAGGAGCTGCTGGGAGTTCCAGGTTTCTACAGGACTCTGCACTGAAAATATTGAATGATATAAACCCCAAATTGAATAACCACATGCTAAATCAGCAACCCCCTCAGCTCCAGAGCAAGAACACGAAGAGAAAATTCTGAGCACTGGCTGGCATCAGAAAAGGGAGCATGTCACAGCTTAATACAATAGTATTCAGTATACGGGATGGCTCCAGTCAAAAATTAAGCTGTCGCTCTGGAATCAAAGCCCCGTAGCATCATGTGGGATCACCTAAGGCCACTGCTAGCCTTCTTTGACATGTAAAAGCAGTCTAGGGACCAGCAGACGCTGGAGGGGCAGGGGAAGAATTGGTAGAGCCATTGACCTGAGTATTTTGTAACGAAAGATGCTGGAACCACTACACGAGAATGACACAACCATCACATGGTGCCACACAACCATGAAGACACACAGCTGTGGGGCGACCACTCAGAGACGGAGCTCTGGACCCACTGATGGGTTCACATCTACTCCTCCAGCCTGGGGAAGAAAGTGGGTCAAACACATTCCTGCTTTGCCCGGTGTCATCCAATGAGGCAGCCTTTTCTCACAGTGGGATCTACGGCCCCTCCGTTGTCTGGTCCCAACCTATCTACCCAAACCCTTCTTCCTGCCCCCCCACTGTCCAAACAGGTGAGTGCCCTCATCGTCTGGTAGATTATTTACCATAATACCTTAGAGGCAGCAATTGCTTTCAGACCCACACATCTCTAGGAGTGTACTACGTAACTGCCCCGAGTTAAAATTTTTTAACGTAATATGTTACAAAAAGATATCAAACCAGGCATTTCTAATAATACTTAAAAAAAAAATTGGAGCAACGACCACGTGTATGATTCCTCCTCTCCACTGTTGGACTGAAAGTTGTTTTTCTTGCCATATAAGCATGTCTATAAGAAGTCCAAACAAGCTCTGAGCTATATAACATATTTCACATTTTTGGGGGCTATAATTAGAGCGATAATATTATGGCAGTAATCCTAGAACAGATTAAGGACATAATCGTGATGAAAGAGGGCTCTGGGTCAGTAAAAGAACAGATCTGAAACTTTTATTTGACATGATTTTGGCATAAGGAGGTGTAATAATCCCATATTTACACACCTTTCAAAAAGTGTTTTTCCGAAGGCCCCACAAAGTTTTCCTACTTCAAGTGTTTAATTTGGATGGGCAGTTGTCTTGTGAGTTTAGAATGAAATTATAAAACAGAGAGAGTCTCTCAGGAAACCACCACAATGTGAAAAGGCTTGAAAAGGCTTGAAAAGGCAGGAGCTACAGAGAGGACAATATAGTTTCTGAAACTTTACTATGTTCTCCTTCTATTAAAAATCCTATGTACGAAACAACAGCATCAGTAGAGTGATGTCTGAACATCAAAACGCTGACCAGGGCAGTGCCTATGAATAAGGATATATATGAAGAGGCCCAGAGTCAGGCTGGAGTAACCAGACTGGTTAACCTGGGAGAAGTAGGAGTGAGCCCTTGTCCCTTGCCTCTGGGATTTTATGAGATGGAGAGAAGACTCCCACGGAGAAGGCCTGGAGGAGATTTCTCCTCCCACCGGTTACTTAACAGTATACCGCTCAGGGCTCATTCCACTGGTTGAAGTTAGACAGAAGGACCAAGAGGGGGACATACCATGGGCCTTAAAGGGGGGCTCTGGCCCTGGTTCTCCAGAGGCAAAGGGAAAAGAACCACAGGGTGACATACGCACCTCTTAAGCCTGGCTGGCCATTCCACTCTGTGGCTAGACCTTATTGAAATTTGGAACAGAATCTTGGACTCTAACCTCTCCTGTTTCTGTTTGTTTTCCCTTCTTGTTCCTTCTGAAAAAACTCCAACTTATTTAGGTAGTAAACAAATGGGAAAAACTCTGTTCCTCACCTCAATAAGAATAAAAGGGGGCAAGATTATGTTCTGGGGACTAGGACAGTAGAGGGAAAAAGTGAACAGGAAGGGGGAACTCACAGAGACAGAATGTAGGTCAGCTGTGGAAGCCACCGTCCTTCTTAGCTGGAGAAATCAATGAGCTGCACACACTATAAAGACCAGCAGGTACAGGTCCTTAATAAACAGCAAATTTATCAATTTTGACTCTCTTTTTCACATTAACCTATTATTTTCAATAATGTTAATATTAACTGGCTGGTACTCCTGGCAGTCACCTTTTGGAGTTCGGCAATAGCTCGTATATTAAAAAAAAAAAAAAATACAACAAAAAATAAAAATGGGATTCCTGGAAAGGGGACTGTCACATCAAACTATATTACAACCTGTGATATAGAAGTCACACAATTTGATAACAGTCAACCACAGAAAAGCTCAATGTCCTATAATGTCTTCAGTGAGAAAATAAGAGTATTCAATCTCAAATATTAAAAATGGGGGTTTCCCTGGTGGCGCAGTGGTTGAGAGTCCGCCTGCCGATGCAGGGGACACGGGTTCGTGCCCCGGTCCGGGAAGATCCCACATGCCGCGGAGCGGCTGGGCCCGTGAGCCATGGCCGCTGAGGCTGCGCGTCTGGAGCCTGTGCTCCTCAACGGGAGAGGCCACAGCAGTGAGAGGCCCGTGTACCGCAAAAATAAAAACAACAACAACAAAAAAAGGAACATGGCTTTTCCAACATTAAATTGTTGGCAGTGTGGTGCAGTTTTAGGGGAAATTCCTCCAGCTCAAAGAATTTTGAATTTAACTAAACAATGTAATGTACTCTGATCTCTACTTTGCTATGATGCATATGGAAAGGTTTCACAAGGAAACACTTCAGTACCATGTTGTTCATTCCTCATGAAGCCAAAAAAGCTCTTATTTGTGACTTGGCAGTTAGTTTGGTAAACAAACCCAAAGTCGCTGGCTTCATGGTTACTCAGGCCAATATTTGCTTGTCCAAGATTACAGGCTGAGATTCCTATAGCTCCTACGAATGCTACAACTTTCTGCACTGTAAAGTTTTCAGCCTTTCTTCTAGAAGCCAGCAGGGATATGCCCAGAGTTTGGACAGGTGTAGGGAGAAATATCATATGTGATTTTCTCCTTTTAACACCCAATATGTTCCCAAAGGGGTATGTATGCTGTATTAAGTGTATGTGACTTAATGAAAGCCCAAGTATCAGATGATGACTTATGGAAGGAAAGACAGATGAATGGGTCCTTCCATGAGAAGCATTTTGTTTTGTTTTAATACTGCTTTAACATTCTTACATAGGGCATGGGCATACGCAGGACTCCACAATCGAGGGTGATTATTTGCTAGTTTAAGTCCTATGGCTCAATGACTGGTACCAATATGAGACACACTTGAGACTGTCCTTGCCATGAACTTGAACACCTGCAAAACCTAAACCTATTTAGGAAATGAACACCTTGTGTCATTTATGTTACTCATGAACAGAAATGATTTTTAGAAAGTCAGGATACAACAGTTAAATGGAATGATTTATTTTGAATTCTGGAAATATAAACAGCACCCTAATTGACTCGCAAACTTCTCATTCCTGATACATATAGCGACTTTTGCTGTGACTTAGAAGTAGGGTGAAATCTGAACTACACTTAAAAAATCGAGATTCATCAGTTTGCGAGCGTTCAGGAAATTAGCAATGTTGAGAGTGCAAGGGTTACAATTAAGGGCAAGTAGGGGTGGTGAAGTCTTCAGAAGTCTGTAGCACTGCCCACCCTGATTTTTACTAGTCCTTATTGAGAATTCTGCCATGTCGTCAACAGATCTCTTTCACTGACTGTTTTATACAATTCTTTCTAGATCGCTCTAAAATTCTAAACTCCAGCTTGGAAGACTTTGAGGCAGATTCTGCCATTTCCCCAAGACTGTTAGCAATTTATAGTAAAAGGGGACACCTGGTGTGGGACTCTCAACAGTCTGTAAAGTGTCCCTAGAAGCCGTAAGTCAGTGGTTCTCAACCTCCCCAGGTCCCACCCACAGGGATTGTCTTAACTGAACTAGGGTGAGGCCAGGAGGGTGTATGTGTTTAAAGTAGCCCATGTGATTCTAACCTGAAGCCAGAACAGGCAACAATGTTCTAAGGATTCAAAGCACACAGCCATCAGTCTGCCCTCCAATCACTCTCACATGTAACTAAATTGCCATTCACCCCCTGGTAATTCCTGCTTCCCACCTGTCTCTTCTTTCTCGGAGAAAATTCTCCCTGGAATGCCTCTAGCTCTCCAGTCCTTCCAGCTAAATCCTCGTCATCCTTCGAGGCCCAGTTCAGTTCAATTTAGTTAACATTCTGTGGGTACCCACCGGAAGCCAGACCCTGTGTACAGCTCAGATGCCCAAGACACAGGACCTACCTTCCGGGAGCTTCCAGCCATGGCCGAGAAGTCAAACTTTCCTGAGGTATCAGCCCAGATCAAATGTCCTACCTTCAGTAGCTAAAAAATGGCAATTCTAGAAAGAGCACAGGCCTGTAAGCATAACAGCCTGGAAGCAGAACCAATTCAAGTGGAGGATGAGTAAGTCTTGATTGCCACGGAGACCCACAGAGAACCCCAACGAGAGGAGACGGTGGTAGGACCCCAAACATCCTCCTCCTGAATCAGTGGTGAACATGAGCCACAGAGGGAACTAGCAAGCTGAGACTTGGGGCCGAATCGGGGCAGCCTTATCCCAACCGTCAGCATTGTCATCCTTAACTATTTCTTGAATAAACAATAAACAAGAAAAGAGATACTTGAAAGAATACTAGCCAGAGCGGTCTTCTGGAAGAGGAAGGCTGAACTAATCCAGTGACTCAACTTAGACCCTGGGAGCAAAGTTGGTTTTATTTATCTTTTTTTGTTTGTTTGTTTTAAAATTAATAACATGAACCCATCATGCAGCCAGAGAAACACCGTCGGTAGAGATAAAGGGGACAGCCTAGGTCGAGGTTTATTTGAGGAGAAGGTCTTTTTTCCTATGTACCTGGTAAGCAGTCTGAGAGCACGGGTGTCATTTCTGTGTTTGTGGGTACCTTGGCTGGGGTAAGACTGGGACTTAGATAAGATTCCCCTTGGGACATCCTTATGTTTATTAGCTTCTAAGAAGCGCTGTAAGCACCATGGCAGAATTTGGAGATCTCAGTTCTCCCGTTCCCATCTTTTTATTCACTGTGGTCAATAAGACTGTTGTTGATTCAGCAACAGATTCTAGGAACATCAGTGTGGGGACCTGAGGCTCTGATGAGGCAAGTGCAATTGTGAAAAGAAAATGGCGGCAGAGCCGACAACTGGTTTCCAAGCTCCCTGCAACTACTGCTCTCACAGAGGAAGGTGTGAGAAGTGCAGAGAAACTGGTGTAAGGCAGGAGAGAAATGGTAAATTTGAAGAGAACAGGAATAAATATCACAGCAAATTATATGTGTCATATAGTTTACTAAAGACTTCTCATGATTCATTTATTGAATCCTCAAAAGTAGCTTTATTAGCTACTGGTATCTTCATGTTGCTGATGAAGAAAATGAAGCACAGAGAAGTTAAGTCGCTTGACCAAAATCACACAGCCAGTTAAAACAGAGATGGGATTTAAGCCAAGGCCATGATCTTGCTACCACTAAACTGCATGTTAACAGTAGACACGATGCCTAAGGAACTAGATAAACTGCACCTGGAAGACATTTTCTGAATCTGTACTAGAAGCCAGGAATAGTGCTGACACTTCAAATGTTGATTAGTAAGACCTAGGTCCCAACTTGAATACATTCATAGTTGCTACAGCAAAAAGCATGAAAATTCTAAAACTAAACCCGCATTTACGAAACGAATTCAAATAAATCATCTATTTTTGTCAATTCACTGGAGTTGGCAGAGTTTTTCATTATAAAGTATGGCTAAGCCTAGAAGCTTGATGTAATGGAACAAGAACTATACTCCCAAGGAAGTATCTGGAAAAAGTGTTGAGAGTGAGAGTCTGCATTGGGGAGGGAGAGTGTTATCACCAAGCCTTCATCTCATCTTTCCAGATATTTAACACCGGATCCCCCAGGACTGTGGCAAGTACTGGGGAACGTTGAGGAGGCGGGAACATTCGTGGGTCAGAGCATTTTTCGAGCCACTTCTGAAGCCGGTTCATTTGAAGTTCACACAACACTTGGGAGCTAACAGTAGTTTGAACTTTTGGCCTGCAAGATACCGTGCCCATTGGTAAGTAAACATGCGGTGGGGACAAACAGGTTTTATACAACTCTTCACTGCACAATTATAAGATCTGGGGAAACTTCCACCCCACCCTCCCAGTTTAGATTTCTTTATTCAAAAATCACACTCAGAAATTCCCCATCCCACTTTGCCAAGACGCAACATTTGCTCCCTTGTCTGGGAACTTCAATAATTTGGCAATTGTTGCCAGTATGTTTGTTTGTTTGTTTGTTTGTTTTTTAAAGACTTTTAAATGCTACGTAGCCTCTTAAATTTTTTTTTCTCAAAATTATACCAAGAGTATAATTGGCTTAAAAAGAAGATAAATATAGAGGAAGGGCCTCCAGCCACTCAGTACCACACCCAACTGCCCTCCTTGATTCCCCAGCTGATGCTAGCCAGGAAAGAAGGAAACTGGTATTATTTAGTCACTGTGTTAGGCACTTTTGTAGACCTTTTTTTTTTCTTTTTCTTTTTTTTTTTTTTTTTTTTTT
>NW_020837956.1:6312715-6331023 GCF_003676395.1 Aethalodelphis obliquidens
TTTTTTTTTTTTTTTTTACATCTTTATTGGAGTATAATTTCTTTACAATGGTGTGTTCGTTTCTGCTTTATAACAAAGTGAATCAGTTATACATATACATATGTTCCCGTATCTCTTCCCTCTTGCGTCTCCCTCCCTATCCCACCCCTCCAGGCGGTCACAAAGCACAGAGCTGATCTCCCTGTGCTATGCGGCTGCTTCCCACTAGCTATCTACCTTACGTTTGGTAGTGTATGTATGTCCATGCCTCTCTCTCGCTTTGTCACAGCTTACCCTTCCTCCTCCCCATATCCTCAAGTCCATTCTCTAGTAGGTCTGTGTAGACCTTTTCACATCCAAACCTTGAAACAACTCTAGGAGATGGTCATTATCACCCTATCCCCATTTTTCCCCCCAGCTTTATTGAGATAATAATTGACACAACACATTGCATGCAACCTGTTGATCTGATACACTTACACACTGCAAAATGATTACCTCCACAGTGTCAGCTAACACCTGCCCACTTTTTTTTTTTTTTTTTTTTTTTTTTTAAGATGAGAACACTAAGGTTTAAGGAATTTCAACAATTCGCTCAGAGTCAACCAAAAATAGAGGTCACGCGTGTCTGGCTTTGAAGTCAGTGATCATCCTCTTTGCTAGAGCTAGGCTGCCATCTTTAAGACTCTCTAACTCCCAAAAGCCTCCTAATACTCCCTGTAATCTGACTGTAACCCAGAGCAGTTTCTGTAGGTTGAAAGGTGGCCTAGGAAGGAGCAATAGCCTCACCACATCCTGCCCACAGAAGTAAGGTCTGGGAGTTGTGGTTGTTTCCTTCAAAATTATTATTACTAGGCCGAATAATGGCTTGTGTATTTTTCCTCCCTCTTTTGAAAGATGGCAAGTAAAACAATACTCAGCTATAGCGTTACCAACCTGGGGATGTAAGCATTAGCTTGGGGGGACATTTGAACTCCTCCAGAGTATTTTATGTAACAATGCATCTCTAAACCAAATGGCATTAGCGGCTAATCCCTTTTTGCCATGTCATATGGCAACGACGCCTCCCTGCTTTTCTCACACACAGGTCATTACTGATGGAAAGAAAGAGGTAAGTCTCAGGGTTTGCCTGCAGATAAGCCTGACTTGGAGTTGGGGATCCTTATCTTCGGCTCTCACATGCCTTTTTAGTCCAGAAACTGAGCAATACTTTTCATAAGAATAGCTACCCACCCTCTGCGTGTGGGAATCCAGTGGTCCCAGCACGATGGAAAGAGAATTCCAGACCTCAAAGATTTATGTCTGCGGAGGGTGTCTGTGGTTGGGAGGGGACCTGGTTTGTGCCCCTGGCAGAGCCACAGTCATCACTGGAAGGGATACAGGAAAGTCTGAGTCAGCACAGAAGGGATGAACCCGAGGCAGGGCGACGGGCCTGGGCCGGGGCAGGGTTTGGGAAGATGTTAAGAGCCAGCCTCTCCACTGGCCTGGGCTAAGCTGCCTGCTTGGTAGGACGGGACATGGGACAGGCAGGCTTCTGTTGATTTTTCACAACTTTCCTGTCCGCCATCCAAGGCCCTCTAAACACAGCCTCCACCTCTATGTTCCGCTTTACCTTCACCAGGCCCCTGTGCAAACTCTCCTCAGAGCATCCTTCACGTTTCTCCTGCCAGGAACATCCTCAGCCCTTACCTGGGTGCACTGACCTTCTTCTGGTCAGTTTGAGTCCCAGCTCTTGCAGGGGGCCTTCCTTGACCACTCCCCAACCCAGGGAGGATGCTCTCTCCTCTCTTTTAAAATCGACAGGGTCCCTTAGTCTGCACTTACCACCTCCCACCTTGTCCCAGTACCCAAGTTTTTACGAGACTATGTTCTTTCTTTTCTAGGATGGTCAGGGTGCCTCCCCTCTGACCCATCTCCTCCTATCCTGTCCTTAGCTCACTCTGCTCCAGCCATGCTGGCCTCCTCAATGTTCTTCAGAAATGCCAGCTACACTCCTGCCCCAGGGCCTTTGCACTGGCTGCTCCCTCTGTTTAGAATACTCCTCCCCTAGGTAAATGGCTCACACTTTAATGGCCCTGCTCAAATGTTACTGTAATTTATCAGAAAGGCTTCTGTGAATACCCCAGATTACGACAAATGAACAAATGCCCTTTCCCAGAACTCCACTTTCATCTTCCCTTGCTTTTGTCCCTGTTTTGTCTTATCACCACCTGACATGATGGACTTTTTTATCTGTTTATTGCCCTTTTCCCCCTACTTGAATATGTTCTATGAGGGCACAGATTTCCAGCTGTTTTCTTCACTGCTGGATCGCCAACACTCAGAACGGCGCCTTGTATGTAGTAGACACGTGAGAAACAGGTGTTGAATGAATGACTATCTCTATATTATTATAGCCCTTTTGCTTAGCAGTGTTGAGCTATATGTCCTGTGTGTATTTATCATATACATATGGTATATATCATATACAGACATACCACATATATGTAATTTACATTTACCATTTACTGTTTATATATATATGAGCATAAATGCTCAACAGATATTTGTTATAAATGACAATATTATTCTGTCCTTGGGTTCAGAACCCTATTGGTCTATTCATTTCACATGCTCCTTCCTCAAGGCTGGGAGGGCACGCCTTGGTCTGAAGAAGGGAGTTACTGGGGGAGGGGAGTGAAGCAGGCAGTGACTAGGAAGGACCAGGTGTCCTGTTATCACACTATCTCCAACATTACAATCTTGCAGCCAGGTTGGGCTCGTGCTCACAAGAGAACAGTAGAGTCACCCGTTCGACACTTGGTTCAAGGATGAATTCCTGGCTGGCAGCCCTGAGAGGTCAATGGGGAACTTTTCAGGTTAGTCTGCATCTTTCTGAAGGGAGCCTCAGTGAGAGGCATGGACCAGTTGTACCAAGCCCTGGTACTTGGTACCCAGGAGATCTGGACCTTGTTCATTCTCTGTGAGAAAGGAGCTCAGGTCCTTAGGGCCACAGGGAAGTCCCCGGGCTTTCAGCTCCGCTTCAATTCTGATGTTTCTACAGAAGTACCAACTAAGCCCTCAAGTGTGGTCTCGTGACCTGAGGTGTGGGCAGGGCCGCTGGTGGGCGGGGACCTGGAAGGGCTGGCTGATGGAGGCTGTGAGCACTCTCTGCTCGTGAGCCCTGAGATCAGGGGTCAACCTGGATTTCCCCATCTCTGAACGTGGAAGTTGGATAGAAGACCTCTGACGTCACTCTTTTTATGTACGTTAACTGAGGGTACTTCTCTGCCTGGCACTGGGCTCCTCTAGGGTAAGCAGAAATGGACAAGTCATAGTCCTGGCTGTCAAGGAACAGCCTGGAGGGATCCTCTCCAGCCATAAAATCTGAGGATCCATCTAAAAAGGACCCTTCTAGGCTGCCTCAGGGAGTCTGAACTCCTCAGTCAGCTCTCCCAGCTCCTTGGAGTCAAGACCCAGGCTATTCTCCATCTGCCGATTCACCTGTGAGCACCAGCCTCTTCCAGCCTCCCTGCTGGGGCTCAGGCTATTTCCTAGCCCCACCCAACATTCCTAATGAAGCAGCAGCTCATCCAAAGGACCAGTCTCCCTACCTCCTTCAAGGTATCTGCACTTCCTCTTTTTCCAAACTCCTCCATCATTTGCTGCCTGGCCCATCCCATTTAACACATCATTACTTATTGGCATATGTGTCTCTACTTATCTTGTACGTTTCAGCCTTGTTTCCCGGATATGGCTTATACTTTTTGACTTCCCACAGCAAGTAACGCGAAACCATGCACGTAAGAGAATTCAGAGCTTGTCTACAAGTTCCATCGAGGTTGCCTCTTTGCCAAGAAGGGGTTCTAAATTAGACACCTTGTCTCGAGTCCACTCCTCTCAAAGGTGAGCTGTGTCACTTTGGGAAAGTTACGTAATTTTTTCCAAGCCTCGGGTTCTTCATATATGAAAAGGAAATGGTAATAGCACCTTCTTCATAGAACTGTGTGAGGATTAAACGATCAGTGCCTGACAACAGTGAAAGCTCAGTATCAGCTGCCCTTATGACTGTGCTAGATGGTCTCCAAAGACGGCCCATCAGTCCCCGCTTTCCCTGATGAGCATATGCTCCTCCCATCAAAAGGTAGAGCCTGCTTCCCTCCGCTTGAGCCTGGGCTGGCCTCGTGGCTTGCTTTGGCCAACGGAATGCACAGAAGCGATGCTAGCTGCGCCAGTTCTGGGCCTAACTTTTAAGAGGTCTGGCCGCCTCTGCTTTGTGCTCTTGGGGGCAGCCAACCACCATGCTGGAAAGCAGCTTGGGCTCAGCCAGCCACCAAAAGATAAGACCTCATGTGGAGAGCACCAAATATGTGGGTGAAGGCACCTGGCACCTTCCGGCCCGGCCCAGCCCAGCCCCGCCCCGCCCCGCCCAGCCACCAAGTGAATGCAGCCAAGCAAGGGACACGAGCTGATGACACATGGAGCAAAAAAACCACCCAGCCCAGTTTCCTGAGTTCCTGGTCCACAGAACAAGGAGACATAATTTATTGTTGTTTTAAGCCACTAAGTTTTGAGGTGGTTTGTTGCATAGCCATAGATAACTGAATCTATCAATGTAACTATTGTAATTCTTATGATTAGGTAGACTGAAATCCATCAGTAAGTTCACACTAAGGGGCTACTAAGTGCAAACAAGTATTTTTATCCATTATGATCCTAAGAGGCAAAGCAGAGGAAAAAGAAAGAAAGTGTGACTACTATCTAACTCCTTGCCTCAAGGTTTTTATAGTCTAGTGTGATGGGAAATACCATCACAGACATAATTACCATATAAAGAAGTAGAGGGGACATAGCACTGTAGAGTAACAGTCTTAGGGAGATAAAAGCAAAAAGAAATTAGACTTGTTTAGAAGGAAGTTGGGGGGGTCGCAGATCACGCAGCTATTTGTAAAGAAAGAGACTTGAAGACCAATAAGAGAAGAAATATTTTTTTAAAGACAGAGCTTTAAAAACGACTCCAAGAGCTCTGGTCCTCTCATGCAAACTTCCTCAGTATGGGGCAGCAGGATAATCTTAGCTGGGGGTCACAGGGCCTGTAGAAGAGACTCAATTCCACCCCATATCTCTGTGAGAATTTCAAGAACACCCCACGTGTTTTCTTACCCATTAAAGGAGGTGACAGTCCCCTAAGTCCCACCTCAGGATCACGGAGAATTGAGTGCTTTGAAATTTGGAACACATTTTACAAGTAACCTCAAGGTACAAATACTGAGGTTCTGAACTCTCAAACACCGCAGTCTATGGTGACCCCAGATACCCTCTATTTCGGAGCAAAATCTCCAAAAGTCCAGAGTGGTATCTGTCATTACCAGCATGGTCTGGGCTAAGTCCTCACCTGCTGATGGTGGGCTGGGCCACTGCTCAAACTTGGTGCCTGTTCCAGGTTCATTAACACCAGATTTCAAGGAGCCTTGGACAAACGCCCGCTGAGCCTATTACTTTCTCGAAACCGACACACAGGTTTTCAGCCTGGTGAAATATCAAGCTCGAGGCTGCCTGCACACTGGTAGCCCCTCATCAGAAATGCCCTCTTTCCCCTCTGAGCCATCAGTGCAGACCCTGCAATCCCCCCACCCAGCTGGCCCTGACTCTCCAGCCCTCTTGGTACCCCAACAACGTCCCGGCACCTGATTCTGGCAAATCCTGTGCTTCCCACTCCATTCCTAATATACTCTCCTTAAGGATAAGGCTCATAGCATAAGAATCTCTTGCAAATCCCAGCAGGCCTAGGACACTGCCTAGGGCAGCCACTTGGTGATTAATTTTAAAGCCAGCTCTCTCCAAAAGTAGGTAACGATGCCACTATCAGGCAGTGTTTCTCAAAGTGCTGCCAGCACCCGCCTTGCATTAAAAAATGCTGATCAGGGTCCTGCTGAATCTGAATCTCCAGGGGCGGGACCTACCATTTGCCATTTAACCAGCTCCTTGGGAGATGCCATGCACACTAGTACTGAGAACCCTGCCATAAGGGTGATGCACTCATCCACTCAGACAGCAAGATCCATGTCTGACGGCGATCGTAACACAGAACGTGGGGTTCTGCTGTGGAGACCAAGAAGATCTCCCGCTTGGGGGGGACTTCCCAAATTCCTGCCTAGTGAAAGAGATGGGGAGCAATGGCTCCCTGACCTCTCTCTTGTCCCCAGATGCCCACGTGGTGATGTGTTGTCATTCCTGTTGCTGAAAATGATCTAAGTCCATAACTAATGTTTGATTCACCTTTTCTCCTCTCTAATCCTCCCAGAAACGGCTGATCTTTGTAAATACATGTTGACCTCTCGCCATCGCATCATGAGTGGAGGCCATCCGATCCGTGCTTCCACACCCTTCGTGCTGTCTGCACACAAGAATGGACCTTTCTCTTCCAGCTGGATGGCTTCAGTTCTATAAAAGAAACCGTGACCTTTAGCAGCAGCACTGATGATAAACGCTTCATTTTCCATACTTTCCTGTTTCCAGTACATGACGAATTCTTGGCAAAGAGTTCCTTTCTCACTGACGAAAACACTGGCAGACCGCAGATGTGGAAGCCTGAGCTGGGAAACCTGAAATTTCATTAATATCCCGAAAAGCACACACCTCAGAAGAGAAACTTTACCCATGACTAATGAGAGTAACGAGGAGACGACGGAGAGGATTAAGACGCTTCAGCCCTTTCTCTCAGCCTCCTGATTAGGAGCTTCTAGGGTTACAGGGCTTTTCCTAAATCACCCCTTGCTTAGCCAGCCTGCCTCCAAGCATCAAGGCCTATCACTGCCTGAGTATTTTTCAGCCGAGCCCATAAAATCGCCCAAGTCATCCTGGAACTTTCTGGGATAACTAGGGTGTAAGGCAAATACACAGTATTTTAACCTTTCACAAATCCTACTGCTGGCCGCAAGCAGAGGGGAAGGTTCCGGAAGGCTGGGGGTGAGGAGGCAGCCTGACCACGACGACGGCAAGTCCTGCCGACACACTCACGCCCACTTTAAAAGATGGCTGGTAGCTTCCTCAACAGAAGCCAGGGGCGGGGGTTCCTTCCACAGGCGAAGGCTGCCCTCTCTCCCGCCACCCCACGATGAATGCTGCCAGCAGGAGGAGTGCTGGAGCAGCGGGGAAAGCCCTCAGATCCAGTCCCGGCTCTTCATGAATCACAGGCCCCGAGCAAGTCCTTTCACTGATCTGTGCCTGTTTCCTCATCTATCACAGGAAAATACGCTAGCACCCTGTCTGTCTCATAGGTTCTGTGAAGATAAAGTGAGGCCATGACGTACAAAGGACTCCGGAAAGCAATTTAAGAGTTACGTGCGTGCTACCTGCCAGGAACTCTGCTAAAGGCCTTGCAAGCTATCACTGAATCCTCAGGGCAGCCCCTCTGAGGGCAGCCCCTCTGAGGGCTGCGCTGCTACAGTCATCCGTCAGCATCCAAAGGGGATTGGCTCCAGGGCCCCCATGGACACCAAAATCTGTGGACGCTCAAGTCCCTTATATAAAATGGTGAAGTATTTGCACGAGCTACACACATCCTCCTGCATACTTTTAATCATCTCTAGATTACTTATGATACCTAATACAATGTAAATGCTATGGAAATAGTTGCTGGCGTAGCAAATTCAAGTTTTGCTTTTTGGAACTTTTTTCCAAATATTTTCCATCCGTGGTTGCCTGAATCCATGGATGTGGAACCCAAGGATGCAGAGGACCAACTGTACTCCCACTTTGTGGAGGAGGAAACCAAGATTCATGAGCAGTCTTAATATGTGTTGTAAGTTTTCTAAAAACCAGACAAAATAATAGGTCTCTGAAAACTAAACACCTGTTCAAAGTGAGATTCCCTGTCTCTAAGGGGCTGACAGATGAGTGTGTCTAAGGTGAGAAGCAGTTAAAAAAAAAAAAAGGTTTGGATTCTCTCCCATGCTAATTCCAATCAATTAGTAGGAGCTGTGAGGATCATTGTGGCTAGAACAGAAGAGAATCCTATTCAGGATTCTACAGCCATATGCTGAAAGAGGGAGAATGATGGATTCGCTGCAAGACAGTCACTGTTAAATCAGCTGATTCTAATTCCCCAAACGATTCCTGCTGGGTATAATCACACTAGCTCTCACACTAGCTCTCATCCCGTCACAGGATGCTTTTACTGAACACTTACTCTCCATAAGTAAGTGGGCTTCTCCTATACATACCCACACATGCACGCACGCACGCACGCACGCATGCACACGGGAAGGGCACAGACAGGTAGAAAAGTCTGTGTCAGCCTTTGGATGCTCATAGTTGGCTTGGGGAGATAAGTCGTTGGTGCATACAAATCTAACAGCCAGTGATGCTGTATATTCTGGGTGCCGGGTGAGAAGAGTCATCAATAAACACTAAAGGGGTTCGAACGAACTGACGGATTCACAGAAGGGGTGGGACGTGAGAGCAGCAGCGGGAGACGTGGATAATCAGAGAGGTGGGGCTGCGTCATCCTAGGCAAGGGGAACAAGCAGGAAGGCAGGGATCTGCCCGGCAGTATCCAGAAAGGGGGCAGTGAAACTGAAGAGGGCAGGCGGAGATCCGACAAATGACATTTTATTTTACAGGCCGTGGGTGCTGTCCAAAGTCTCAGAAGAGGGTGGCAAAAGCGGGCAAGCTCTTTTGCTGTATTTGTGAAACTCCTTCGAGGAGCGGTTCATTTCAAATAAAAATCAAACAGTTATCCCACTATGATCTGTTGCTGCTGTTACTACCCAAAATAGTATTTAAGGGAAGCCCGTTTAAATATTTATCCTTACACGCATGGGGCTGGCTACATCACTCACAAGAAAGCTGTATAAACCAGGAGGCCCTACAGCAGTGGTTCCCAACCTTTTTGGCACCAGGGACCGGTTTCGTGGAAGACAATTTTTCCACGGACCCATGGTGGGGAGAAGGGTTCAGGCAGTAATGGAGCGATGGGGGGGATGGATCAGGAGGTAACGCGAGCGACAGGGAGCGACGGGGAGCGGCAGATGAAGCTTTGTTTACTCTCCCGCTGCTCACCTCCTGCTGTGCGGCCCAGTTCCTAAGGGTCCAGTCCGTGGACCGGGGGTTGGGGACCCCAGCCCTACAGGTAATGAATGCTAGGGCAAGTGCAAGATACACACCCCAGAGAAGTTCCCACCTAGCGTAAAAGGAAACACAGAACGAAAACTACTACTCTCAGGGTAAAGAAACGTACTTATTCTATGGATGACAAAGATGGCAAGGATCCTAGGGTTTGCGGGGCGGGGGCGGGTCAGGAAGACAGGGACTGTCCCACATCATGCGGGACCAGGAGAAACAAGTGGTGGATTGGAGGGGGAAAAGGGCAAATTCATTGAAGGGGGTAATTCCTTTTTGCTGGGACATAGTTACAATTTGCTATAGGAAAGCATTACTATAGCGTCAACCCTAGGAGACATTCATTCCGGCAATCCTAAAGGCAGCAGCTTTGTATCTTCTACATCCCTCAATCACCTCTGAAAGATGCAATCGCTTTTCAGAAGTAACACTGATGGAAGAGGACGGATAGCACTTCAGAACCTTTGGGGTGGGAGCATGGTTGGAAAAGCCCACAGGCGATTTGGATAATTGCATCTTCTGCCCTTCTAGTCACCCCCACTGCCAAGTACCACCGCTCTGGGTTGACATGAAAAGCTAAAGTCAGGCAACCAGGAAGGCCCTCCAGAAAGTCCTAGTGTGGATTTAAAGGATGCGGACATTGGACAAGGTGATTTACGGCTGGGGCACTGGTGTTTTCTCAGCAAGTCTGCTGTGTTTCTGACTGTACCCTTAACTGGAAGGTTCTGCAGTGCTGTATTCTCAGTGCAGGGGGATGCCTAGAATTTTGTCCATGTTCTTAGACAATGGAGACAGAGCTAATCATACATGTTCCACCCCCAGGATTCAAGGACCACAGAGAGCTGTCAGCTCTGTCACCCCACCCAGCCACCCAGCAGTTTTGAAAGCAAGGACTTTTCACCACTCCCTGATGGGAGGTAGCTTAACTTTCTAACGGGTTTAGAGAGTCTTTTGGCCATGCTTTCTGGGTGTACTTCCTTCCTTACATCACAGGGAGGGCGTTGAGAAGAAAGCGTTTACTCAAATATACAGCTTGGGAAGGGGGCTGTTACTCACAGCGCCTTCTGTTACACGGACCCCAGCAAATCCCCCTAAACCTCATTTCCTCCACTTATATTTTTAAAAAAGAGAGCGAGCGAGCTGGAGGGCTTTGATATTTTCTTACAGTTTCCTTTTTCCTGACTCTCTCTGTACAGGATGATGTAGTTGTTTACTTTAAGGCTCAGGAGTCAGCCAGCATTGTACGAAAAGCTTTCCCACCAAAAAAACCCCATAGTAAGACAAACTCCTTTCCATGATGTTGAAGCAATTAGTAACACATGAACGGGCTTGCTCATGCTCTCACTCCGGGATCTGCTCTTTCCTCCCGCTGCAGGGGCCACTCACCCTGGGATTGGGGGAAAGGGAAGACTTTCCATTTCACGGGGAGGTGAAGGGGGTTGGTGTGTGAGGCTGTGTGTATGAAGGAGTGGGGCAGGGGATGAACAAAGGAGATCTTCCTTGGTCCCACCTCCAACGCTTCGCTTTGTGAGATGAAATTCCAAACCTCGGTAGGCTTATCCATAAAATGGGGGGATAATAAAACTCTAAGAGATGTGGTAAGTCGATCACACCTGCAAAGTGGGTAGCACGTTACGTGAGGCGGCACGGAATACGGAGCACGAGGACAACCGGGTGGACACTGCCTGGGTTCAGATCCCAGTTCTACTACTTATTAGCTGTGTGACTTTGACAAGGCATCTACCTCCCTGTGCCTCAGGATACGCCTACCTTGTAAGGCCCTTGAAAGGATTATATCATCAATATATGTCAAGAGCTTTGAAAACGGTCCACTGTAAATGCTGTAAAAATGTCAGCTGCCATTATTTTGGGCTTATAGAAAACATTCTATAAATGTTCACTGCTGGGGATGGCAGCAAGGAAAGCTACTTTCAACTGGTGGTATGGGGGAGCGGGGAGGGAGGCACAGGAAGGGGTACGTCCCCCACAGAGGATATGTCAGGATCTGGAGAGAACACGTATGCATATAGCTTAAAAGCGGTTAATTTATAATTTTGTAGATGGAAAATGAAAAGGTGTCTATGGTTTTCATAATAAAAGTCACCAAAAAAGTGTTTGATGACATCTTCTTGGCTATAAGACAGGATTTTTAAATGTTGAGAAACACTGAAGTAGTGGAGACTAGGAAAGATTTCTTCCCTAATCAGAGCTGCGTGCTGAAAGGGTGAGGCTGAGCGGGGTTACTCCTTAAGAATTTGCAACCTGTGAACGGGAGGGCCCAGGCTGGGCTGAAGACGGGCCAGCGCCTCTGTGGACAACCCCTAGACTCAGCTCCCTCTTGGCCTTGGTCTTGGCAAGGAGATGGGTCCTATGCTTTATCCTTCCAGCTAAACAGACCATGGGACCAGTGGCCACACTTCCTGTCCTTGAGACAGACCTCACTGCCAAAGACAACAGGAAAATCAAGACTTTAGAGGCAAAATAATGATATGCAGACATCGTCCTCAAGCTCAGTTTTTACTATAGTGAGAATTTGGGGGGTTTTTTTGATGCGATATCATCACTTAAAATGCTAATGTCTATGGTAGTTTGGATACTTTCATGATCTTGTTCTCCTCTCCCCCTTTTCATGACATAATATACCTGCAGAAGAATATGTAAGATATATAAAGAATAATCAAAACAAACTTCCTTTTAACCATATGCATCTTGACAAAAAACGAGATGGTTGTTGGTCCTCAAAAGCTTCTTTAACCCTCTCTGATTGCATCCTCTCCCCCACTCCCCACCCAGAGGTAGGGGTAACCACCAAGGTAATCACTGCCTTGTTTTTCTTTACAGTTTCATCACCTACATGTTTATCTCTAAACAATATATTATTTAGTGTTTCCTGTTTGGGGACTCTATGTAAATGCAGTTATGCCGCACAGCTCTTTCTTGGACTGACTTGCACTTTTGGTCTGTGTTTCCTCCTTTTTAATCACCAGCTCTTCTGGATGAGGTCTCAGTTCTTAAGGGTCTCACTCTTTCTCTTTTAAAAGTGCCCTTAAAAAAAATCCCTGAAACATTCTCCCTAAAATATCATGACACAACGACTGAACCGGGTCATTCTTTTCCCTTGGATGTAAACTGCCTGCCGCATTTTGGTAAGCTGTGGCCAGTTCCTCAACTTTTGGATTAAAATGTTATTTCCTTACATCAAAGTGACGTTTTTGGTAGATTTAAAGATCGAAGAAATGCATTCAAACCTTCCAAATGATAACCATCTTCCAAAAGGAGACATTTTTCCCCCAAGCACCATATTCCTAATATTTTTTTGCACAGTCTTCTATGTTTCTTTCCAGTTTTGTCCAACAGCTCACTCCTCTCTGTTCTTGTCCTTCCTTACCTATCAAATCTAAATGTCCCTTTTTATGGAATTGGGATTTTAAATTTCACATCACTACCATAACCTTTGAACAACTTGTACAGATTTTCACAAAGCCCTCTAACTTTGCATTTTTCCCGCCCACAAAAATACCTATTTGGATCAAGTGGAATTTTTACTCTCATAGTCCTGCAAACTGTTAGTACCATTTCCTACAGAGGAGGAAGGAGCATCTGAATGTCTGCATTTTGTGCTGAACTTAGTGTCTTCAAGATCCAGGAATTAACAAGTAGCTCAAAGAGCTAAACAGAATCTGCCTTTCAGGAGATGTAGGTGCATGGTTTTTGAGCTGGAAGCAGCCATCTATCATTTTAAGTTTTTGGAAGGACCCGGTTTGTTCCTGCCTGTGGCATCCGCAAGATACTGACTTCCTGTGTTTACCCAGTGCCTAGGACACTGGGCTCTCTTCAGTTCCCATGGTAATGGGCTGATTCCCCCTCCCTCACCCACAGGCTGCTGTGGTTTAAAGCTACAGAGATCAGCACTGGGTGGGCAGCTGGATGGGAGGATGTGAACTACATAAACATGCAAGGCTGTCTCAGTCAGGGTTTGTCACACAATGTCACACAGTGACGGGACCACACTGTGCCAATCCCATAGATTCTAATGGGCTCTCACCACTGTGCTCCCCTAGGATAGATGGGACCCAGGGTTCTTCCTCCTGTGACAAAGTTTTTCATATATGAGAGGAGAGTGTCCCTCCCACCTGCAGGAGTATGCTTACTCCTCCAGCCCACTCACAGTGCTTCTTCCTCTAACTTTCTAAGCTAATTTCCACGCCACTCGTTTTTACACAGAATCATATTTCATTTTCTGGCTCAAATGTGCTAGTCTTACCTCCCTAGACAAGCTAGAAATTCTTGGGATAAAGGCTGTGTCTTTTTCCATCCCTGCCATACCTGGTACGAAGCTGAAGACATACCAGGTTCTGGGAAAATATTGGTTGTCGACTTCACTAAAGCGGAGCACTTCCTCCCTGACAGATGGGGTGTGTTCCCTGTGTCCTCCTCTCCCTGTACTGCTCCTCTCCTGCTGCTGTTCTTAGCACTTCAGGTTCCAGTTACTCTGCCTATTACATCTACCCCTCAGCCACCCCACCTGGCAATCCAAATGGGTCTTGCCGCCCCGAAGTGGTGAATTCTTTTATGAACATTTAATAAAAGGAGTTGGCTTTTGCAAGGTGAACCATCACACCTACATTTATAATTATTATTTTCGAAAGCCAGATTTTATTTTCAAGTTTTCTTCTAGTGGACCTACTTGTACTTCTTTGTTACATTCCCTTTCAATGTATATACATCAAGAAATACTTCCCACATGTCTAATCAACTCCCCCCAAAGAACAAAACTCTGGGTGAATTAGACCATGGAAGTATTTCAACGTGGATGGCAGCGTGTTTCATTTGGTTGCATTCGTGTGGTTTTAGTGTTAACACTGGTGCACCTAGAAAACGTTCATAAATTAGGCCTTGATAATGGAGGTCGAATTTAAGTTATTAGCTGAAAACAAAACTGGCATGGGTTGGATAAATGGTGGAAGAAACATCGAGAACAAAGACATCAGCTTCTCCAACCACTCCCATCCTCAGACCCTTACTGGACTGCACCTTTTGGAGGATGAGGTAAGGCCACAATCCCCATCACCACCCATGTCATTCACTATCAGTCGGTCAGGTCCAAACCAAGCTGTAGAGCCAGGAGGCTTCAGCTCTAAGAGGCAGGGCCAGGTAATGAGCTTAGTTCCCTAGCAACCTGCACACAAGTGTTCCAGACAAAATGGATTACACACTGCTGCTGAATTCCAAGTGAATATCCTATTGACCCAACAACGGAGTTAATTTGTACCTCTCACCACACTACAGGGGTCAACTAAGAGAATTCTTTTTGTCTGTGATCCCTCCTGGCATTCTCCCTGGAATGTCACGGTAAAATAAAATGCTCTGATGGGGTCAAAAGTGGATGGTTCAACTTCCCATTGCCTCTGGGAAAAAAAAAGTCTTCGTAACAGGAAGAAGAGCGTCTGTTTTTCCTTCTATTGCTTTCCTAATACAATCTGGATTGCCTAAGATAATATCCACATAGGGTCATTCCAGGGACCCTGCGTAACAGGCATAAGTATCTGGTCATCCCACTATAAATTAACCAACTGCCATTGTATTACTTTATTTACACCTTGGTCTCCTGAGATTTTGACTTGTGTTCATTAATCCTCAGGAGACTAATCTCCCCTGGGCACTCAGACAAAATGAAGTTTCTGGAAGCCAACTACCTGGGTTTGAATCCAGGATGTGCCACTTCCAGCTGTGTGACCTCTCTTTGGGATAATAGTCCTACCTAGAAGGTTGATGTGAAGATTAAATGAGTTAATACATGTAAAACGCTTGACATTAAACCTGGCATTTAACACGTACTGTATACGTTTTTGTTCTGGTTGTTATTATCGAGCCAAGGATGACCCTGAGATGGGAGGTGATGAGTAGCCCACCTGGATGACCATGTCTCTCTCATTTCTTGGCCAAAGACAAACCAGCAAGGGGGCAGTTCTAAGATGTTCTTTACTGGAACCAGAAACCTTTTCTCCTCACGTTGGGGAGTCAGTCCTAAATATGACCAACCCCCCCACCCCCGCCAGTGACAAGAAGGAGACAAAGGGTCCAGCAAGAATTCACTGGAATCTTGTGGATGAAAAAAAATCATTCAGAGGAAACGTGCAGAAGCCAATGTCATGGTGACCCACTTGTACTGGCCCCAGTTCAATCTATGGGCCAGGCAGTCAGAAGGACAAGCTACCGGACTCCTAGGGACACAAAATCAAAGTCATGTTCTTCACATTAACTAGTCACACTTCTAAATGCACTAGATTTTATAATTAAGATTTAAGAATCCATTTTATAATTAAGAAACAAAAATGATCTAATAAGGCATTCATCCTCTGGTTGGGCACAGATTTCTTCCAGGAGAAGAGATGGCTCTTGGTAATCTTTTGCTTGATGCCCTCCTGATATACTTGTGAGATGATGAGACAGGTTAAGGGGTTGGGCCATAGCTGTGGTTAAGGACATCTGGGCTCAGGTTAGGGGTTAGGTAATATATATTTTCTCTTTATGAAGCTAGTGTACCTGGGGGTTCAAATCTACCAACAATGGTTTCTCAATTTTGTTTCATGAATGTTTGGCCAGCTGGTCGGAAAAGGTCGTCCCTATAGGCTAACAGACACATGGCAAAGCTCTCAGTCCGGCTTGGGGGCGGGGGTGGAGTATTTATATAAAGCATATACTGAAACTGCTAACTGGATAAGACAGAAGCTAAAATTTATTGTGCCTAGTGTGTGCTAGAGACTGTGCTGTGCTTTAGTAAGACAACTACAATACCTCCCGGTAGGCCTCCTGATGCATGACCATCAGTCATTCAAAGTGTGTTTGAATTTGGAACCGTAATGTAGAATGACAGTCTTGTGAACATAAAGGCATTGCTCGGGGTGGGACCATTCTCTGAACTGAGCTTTGAAAAATGAACACTAAACAGAAGCACTTCTCGTGTGATTTTATCACTGTTCTTTTCTCACTCACGCATCAGCAACAAGTCAGTCTGTAATGGTCCCACGTATAGTCCCAATGCTGCATTTTCACAGATACTTAGAATCAGATTTAGGAATCTTATAGATCATGTCGTCTAACTCCCCTCTCTGTGTCCTCCCTCATCTTTTATTATGAGTGAGGAAATCAATGCACAGGGAAATGTCTCAGCCAAGCATCCGTGGCAGAAGCCAGAGCTAGAACCAGAGTTTCCTGCCTCACGGTGCCCTCTTTCCCGGATCCCGTGTTCCTTACCAATGAAGAGGGCACATATGAACGCAAGGAGGCAAATGGGACGCACCCGCCCCTTGGCAAAATCTTCAAAGCCAAAGAACCAAGGGCCAGCAGAGTTATCTGAAGTATCTGAGACCATTGGAAGAAAAAGTTCAGGTTATATGAGGTAAGCCCGTTGCTTCAGCTGACTAATCTCAATAGACTGGGTAGAAGCTTTTCTACAAAACGCCCCACGTAGAAAACAACACCAGTCCACTATCAAATTCAACTAGGATCTAAAAATAGACACGATAAAAACAAGGTAAATCCTGAAATCGAACAGATGGCACTGGGGGGAGATGGGAGGTCTGAGGTTAACCAATGAGGAAACTGGCTTTGTTCCGTGAACAGGTTGGAGAACTTGGACCTCTGGTTTTAGGTTTCAAGCTGGGACTTTTAATTTAAATTCGATCATTACGTACCCATTGACTGTGGGCAAATGACACCGTAGAAGTGTGCAGGTCACTTAACCCAACTGGCCGCAACCTAAGTTCTTGTTTCTAATCAGTTCGGGGTTGTACGATTGATACTTTGCGGAGTATTAAATGCAGGGCTCCACTTCCTTCTCGGGCAGGCCCGCCTTCCCAGATGCAGAGGGGAAACAGAACGGCCTACGGCAATTCTTCCTTCAGAAGTTCTTCCCCACAACCTCCAGACTTGCGGGCCACTGAAATACCCTCCACACAGACAGCTCGGCTTTTTATTTTCCCCTTTAATCCAAACCACACACAGCTGCCACGCTATGCTTCCTAAGTCGTCACTTCCTGTAACACCTTCAAGGAATCTGTTACTTCCAGGATAAGTCCAAACTCCTCCTTGTCTGAAATTTTAAGAACTCCACGGCTTAGCCAGACTCTCCTTACAAAGTGGTCTTTCTCATGCCTTCCCAATGTAAGCCTGCTTTTCTGGTACAACATGTCATCACTCCCCCTAAATTTGGGGGTCAAGCTCCTCCCTCCCTCAGACTTCTTGTGCCCTGCTCCTCCCCCTCTCCTCCAGTGACATCATCCCCCCAAACTCCCCCACCCAGCACACCTTCCTCATTCACAGTGGTCCTTCTCTCCCATAGGAGGCGAGGGTGGGGATGGTTGATCTGAATCCCACCACTAAACTATCAGTGGCCAAGTTGTAAAGCCTCCCCTAGTCTCAGCTTCTTCCTCTGCCCAGAGAAAGGACAATACCTATACACCATGGGATTCGGGAAAGATTAAAGAAATTGGTCCTTGCACCAGGCTTGCCGCTTAACAGGTGCTCAATAAGTCTTTCCTTCCTCTTTATCACATACCACCTTTATTCTAAGTTACTATTTTATGTATGCTCTGTCATCTGCTCTTGCACATAAGAGTCCCAGTTCTACCTCCCAGTGGCACCTAATAAGGTTCTGGTACAGAGCAGATTCTCATGATCAACTTGCTTGTCACCAGAGTAATGTTATAACCCAGCTACATTCTCTCTACCTTACTCTATGGTGGAAAACCTTTCTCAGCGAGCCAAAGTGGTTTCTATTAATGAGCCAACCGAACTAGAGACAGCACTCACAGAGAATAGGAGAAATGTTAAGTTTTGAATCTGCTTCCATAATTCTATCTCTACCTAAGTCTCAGGAATGTGCCCATTTTAATAAAAGAAGGACATTTATAATGTAAACCTTCAAGAAATGACATCCTGCATATATGTATCCGATTATACATAGGTAGGTTAAAACCATCAAGACTTACTCCAAACTGTCAGCGGAAGTTGCAGTGGCTTTAAACTTTTTTCCCCAAAGTAAAATCCTTTCTTCAAATGACGTCTTACTTGGAATACTAACACGAGAAGCAGCTGAAGGTGGGACTGCTCTGGGTGGATAGAAAGAGGAGTGTGGAAGTCCTCTCTTCATAGCACACACAGGGTCTGTTTGTCCAGGTGTGTGTGTGTGTGTGTGTGTGTGTGTGTGTGTGTGTGTGTGTGTG
>NW_020837956.1:6331033-6335782 GCF_003676395.1 Aethalodelphis obliquidens
TGTGTGTGTGTGTGTGTGTGTGTGTGTGTGTGTGTGTGTGTGTGTGTACATGTGCACACACACACAGCAATTCCTGAGGCACCTCCACAAAACCAATTCAGAAACTACAGCTTAGCGGAATAAGCAAATCGTTTAGGAGGACAGGTAAATATACTCCACACTGCTGAAAAAACATCTACTAAACAAACATATATACACGTATATGATGTCAAAGGAATTTAAATCTTGTTCTACAAGATGCCAATGTCAGAGTATTTACAAGCTGTACTCAAGTTTATGTTACAGAAAGAGAGAAACAAAAACAAAAAGAGGCCACTCTGCTGCACAGAGGCAAATGGTATCTTTGCGCAACACCGGGCAGTGCTTTCTGGTTCACTTACTGCTAACATCAGCTCCATGGGAAGCCAAGCATTTACTGGAGACCCGCAACCCCCAAACTCAGGATTTCTCTACAGGAGGCCCTCGGATACTGTGAACCCTAGAAATCATTTGGTTAAAGAATACTTAGTGACAACAGAAATAGCTACAAGATACCTTTGGTGAAACAGTTGAAAGTATGATATCAATTTTTAAAATATATATGTATAAACAGATACATATTTTTAAGCTGGAAATATACACATCAAAATGTTAGCAGCAGTCATTAGAATAATTCTTTTTGTCCTTTTCTGAATTTTCCAAATTTTCTACAATTAACAAATATTCTTTGTGATAAAAAAAATTATTATTATTTTTTAAAGGCCAAGGCCAACAGTTTCTGAAGGAGAACAAAGCAATGAGTTCACTGTTAAATTGTTGTCAGGTAGCATGGCGTCCCACGATGCCCACGGCACGGTACACTGGGTACATAGTAGATGGTCAATAAACAGTGGCTGAATGGACAGGTGTGAGGGCCTCGTCCTGCTCCAGCCCATTTTGGATATAATCCCTATGCCCATGCCCCCTTTCTCCTCTCTCCTCTCTTGCACTTTCAGAAAACAGAAAAGCTTCGAGAAACAGGGTGAAGGATCTTGCTACTCTCACCAGCTTAAGGGGCATTAATTTTTTTAAAATTCCAATCTCACTGAATCCAGGTAAAACAGAGCTGTCACTCAGAACCTTTCTCATGTGTGTGACAGCAAATGGGGACTGGGGAGACGCGGGCTGGGGGTAGGAATATGTGAAGTAGAGAACTTGGGCAAGAGGGAGGTGTTGGACACAGAGTAGCACCCTGTGAACAACAAAGGTCTTCAGCACACCTTGCTTCCAACCTGGGTTCCATTTCAGACAAGCTGTTAAGACCTCTCTGGGCCTCGGTTTTCTCATCCATAGAAGGGAGTGACCTTACTTGTCTCACAGAGACATCTTTAGGAACGTGTGGGAAGGCTGATCTAAATGAAATGAAGGCATTTGTAAAAGTAACTGTCCTATTCAAATGCAAGGTTTCCTTGGAGGCAAAGAAGTTGCCTGGGGCAGCAGCACCTTAGATTAAGAACCCCCCCCCCCCCCACCACCACCACACACACACCTCTCTCTGCCCCAGGGGGCACAGGAGCAGTAATGCATCCTATTATGCTTCTAGACCTGGCCCTCCACCTCTGTGAAGCCTTGCTTATGAAAACCGTGATCTCCTCTCTCCAACTGGCTTGGGCACCCCTGGTAGGTCTGCACACAGACACGCCCCCCCCCCCCCCATCCACACTCATTCACATACTCACTCTTTTTCTCTCTCTCCCTACCACCCGCACGCCCACCCCCATAATCCCCACCAGCCCTCCACAGGCCTCAGCCCGTCCTCCTCAAGTGAACAGTGGTTATGACCACCACTTTGACAGAAGTCTGGCGGTGATTTGCACGCTGCAGGCCCTTGTTGAAGATGTCTTCCTGGCCGATTAAAAGCAGTGGCTCTGTTGACCGGCTTGCTCTAGGGCAGGATGGTCTTTGGAAGTAAGGAGATAGAGTCTGCTGGAGTCTCATCACTTTGACAATGGCTTCTGCCAATGGGAAGCCTGTACCCTCTACCATAGATCTCATTTCACTGAAATCTGTTAGAAACCACGGAGGCTATCTCTTTTCCTAGCAAGCATATCGATTCCCGGGTGGCTGCCTGACCCATATACCATCTCACGGTGTTGGACGTCTCAGTCTACGCTCCTGAGGCACTCGTCAAACCCAGTCAAAGCCCCTCCCACCCCTCAGACACCATGCTGCCTCAGATGGCGTGCTCTAGTACAAAAGAGACCCATACTTCACTCTCAGCTTTTTTAGATTTAATCTGACACAGTCACCTCTTTTAAAAAAAAAAAAAACTACCAGTGCCCTAATTTTTACTTTTTTTTGCTTTCGTGTTTGCTGCTCTTCAGAATTGACAGTCACAAGAATGTCCAAGTTCCTTGAAACCACAGTTTCCCCCCTGCATAGTCAACACTCCTTTCCCAGCAGTTTTCACCCCCTGCTCACACAGCTTATTAAAACTCATTTGAAAAATGTCTCCGGTTGCTTTTTAAGGATTTTTCCATCCTGCATTTCCCCCAGGGCAGTGAGGGAGGTTGGCCAAGGGAGATTCTCTAGTTCACCCTCTGTTTCCTTCTTAGCGACTCACACTGACCAAGCCCTCCAGGAGCTGTCTTCCCAGGCCTGGCAGGAAATGCCAAAGAGTGGGGGATGAGGACAATTAGGTAGAGACTCATATTTTTAAAGAGGAAAAATCACGGATGAATTTATTGAAGTCAGGTTTAGTTGGAAGGGATGATTTCACAATGGGGATCACATGCAGCGGCTCAAAATGCCTGAGAATTTTATTTCTTATAACTAGAAAAACAAAAGCAAAAACAAACCTACCACTCAGTGGCTCTCCCATCCCCAGCCTTCCGTGGATGAGTGGGAAGCCAGAAGAGGCAATTCCTGAAATCGCGCCTCTCCCTAAGCCCTGATGTTGAGCAGCCCATAACTTTTAGAGCCCAAAGAAGCAGCCTCCCAGTATTACCTCCCCTCTCTACCACTCAACATCTGATCTTGCAGACGCAGGAAGCTCCCTCTTTATTTTCCAAATACCGTCCCCTTTCTTCTTCTCCTTCCCTGTGGTTGTTTAGCTGTTGACATTTCCTTGGAAGAAGCAGGACACAGACTGAGGTGGGAGTTCTAGTGTTGGAAAAATAACAATGAAAATGAGAGTTGGAGATGAGTTCTAGGCTTCATCAGCATCTCTTTGCCTTTATCCTTTTCCAAATGCTGCCCGTGCTTCAAGGTCCAAGTTAGGTGCCACCTCTTCCAGGAAGCCTTCCCAACTGCCTTCTGCAGAGCTTCAAATGAATCACCTACAGGGCTCCACTAGAAGAGTTACAATGCTGTAGAATATCATTGCATGTCTGTCTCCCCACTAAACAGCAATCTCCATGCGTTCAGAATGTTTTGAGCTTTGTAGCCCCAGAACCTAGCAGTGTCTGGCATATAACAGATGCCGCATTCCAGAGAGCACACAGCATAGTGGGAACTCAAGTCAAACATACTGGTGTGAATTTGATTGAAACTGAAGTTACTGGCTTAATTTGAGGGGCTTTCTGCCTTTTCTCACAAGCTCTGGAGCCATTTCATTTGCTTTTTCCTTCTAGATCCCATGGAGAACAATCAGAGTGCAGAAGCCAAGGGCAGGTGGGCTTGGCACAGAAAAGGCCACATCCTTCTTTAACTGTAACTTGGTCATTCAGTGGGCTGTGGTGACCAGACCTAACTCATGACCTGACGTCACGATTGGCGCCAGTAGGCTTACACAATCATTGCCATTGGTCACCATACCAGACATGGGACCTCACACACTTCCAAGTCCTGTCCGGCAATCTGCGTAGCGCGTGCCCTGAAGCCATGTGCAATCCCTCAGGAAATTCTCAAAGGAATGCTTTCGTAGGGGCTGTTTCTTCTACATACCAAACACTAAAGGCCCATCTAAAAATAATCAAACCCGACTTAACATTATTGCCGCTCTCTGTGTCATAATCAGACAAGAACGCAAGAAATCTTAATAGGATTGCAAGCAGGTCTTGTGTTCCTTAATCATGTATTAGAGTCTTAGTCAAAACCAGGCTTACGGTGGCTCAGAAACACTGCCCTTTCTTTTCAGGAAAAGTGAAACTAAAGCTGGACTGAACGATGGCCACTGAACTCGGCTCCCATTCCCACCCAAGTCCTGTCCCAGCCCTCCCCACTCTGCAGAGCCTAGACTGAGCTCTTTCCCCACCTCCAGACTAAAGCTCATCCCCTCCTCTGAGTCCTCCCAGCTCGAACACCTCCACCCAGAATGTACCGTCTCAAAGCTGTTTGCTATGGAAGTTAGTATAACTCCCCACCCCCATCCCTTATTTATTTTACAGCAAAATTCGACTAGTAGTTTCTTTTCTTTTTTTTTTTTAACATCTTTATTGGAGTATAATTACTTTACAATGGTGTTAGTTTCTGCTGTATAACAAAGTGAATCAGCTATACATATACATACATCCCCATATCTCCTCCCTCTTGCATCTCCCTCCCACCCTCCCTATCCCACCCCTCTAGGTGGTCACAAACCACCGAGCTAATCTCCCTGTGCTATGCGGCTGCTTCCCACTAGCTATCAGTTTTACATTTGGTAGTGTATATATGTCCATGCCACTCTCTCACTTCGTCCTAGCTTACCCTTCTCCCTCCCCGTGTCCTCAAGTCCATTCTCTATCTCTGCATCTTTATTCATGTCCTGCTCCTAGGTTTTTCAGAACCTTTTTTTTTTTTTTTTTTTTT